>NC_143489.1:30032461-30337615 GCF_027475165.1 Benincasa hispida | reverse complement strand
GTTGGTTTGTGGGCACGCTTCAATTACTGAATTAAGTTTGACTTAATCCTTGTATCTTTAAGGTTCCAAGTCATCGTCCATTGGGAGTTAAAATCTGTTAGCAAGAGATTTTTGGAGTCGAAATCTTGGGAGTGGTTGTTGATCAAGTTCTTTGGGTAATCTTTGGGTATTGTGGTTTTGAATCTGAAATTTCACAATTATTGTTGGACTGAAATTTAATGGTTGTATTCGTATGTTAAGGTCGTTACTTCAAACCGCAGTCATCGTTTAGTTGTCTGAGTTATCTGTGAAATTTTGATTAAGGTAAGTAATCTTACTACTGGAACTGCCTACAGGCTAGGCTAGGCTCTAGTTGTATGCTAGCATGATGAGTGTATGTTATGGCAAATGTTAGCATGACGAATGATAGTATGATTCGAACCAAAGTATGTTCTGGCACGAGACCTGAATTGTTTAAATATACACATAGATACTTGAATGTTAGTATGAGATGGTATGTGTTTCCATATGATTGTATCTGAGTTGTTGATGTTGAGACATACATGTACGTTGTAGAACTATGATGTTAATGTATACTTGAATGTTGTTGAGTATGCTGTTGAGGCATATGTGTATGTGGTAGAGCCATGATATCGAGGATTATATGTATGCCATAGATTTGTACGGTGGTGATTTTGATGTTGAGATCGTGTGACTGTTCTTACTGATTAGTTAGATGCCCTTTTAGATTTTGTGTTTTCTTTGGGACTCACCAGTTTGTGTTTCCTTCGGGATCCACCAGTTGTGTTTCCTTTGGGATCCACCAGTTGTGTTTCCTTTGGGATCCACCAGTTTGTGTTTCCTTCGGGATCCACCAGTTTGTGTTTCCTTCGAGATCCACCAGTTTGTGTTTCCTTCGAGATCCACCAGTTTGTATTTCCTTCAGGATCCACCAGTTTGTGTCTCCTTCGGGATCCACCAATTTGTGTCTCCTTCGGGATTCACCAGAGGTAGGGGGCATGCTTAACTACAGTAGGATAGGATTCAGTCTCCTTCTTGTTTCATGTGTATATGTGCCATAGGTGGGTATCTAGAGGACATAGATGCCCAACCTGACCCGAGTAGTAGGGTTACTTACTGAGTATTTTATACTTATGTTGTTGTTTTTGGTAAGGGTAGAGATGCACCGGCGATGGACTAGCGAAATCCGTGATCGAACCACTGGGACTAGTTTTTACACTTCCACATAAAGAAATTTAAAGTTCTTTTCATATTTCCCTTAATGATAGTTTTGATGTTCGAACTTGTTAGTAAGAATTGTTTTTCATATTTATTTATTAATCTTTACGATTTATAGGTACCCTAATTTTGTTTTTTGACGTTTGCATTTAATGAAGGGCTTTTGAACTTCCTTATCTATTTAGCATTTATTTCAACATAAAGAAGTGTCGTTTTAAGTGCCATGCATGCATGTATTTTAGTAACGGCCTAACTTAAGTCCTAGGGGGTCGGATCGTTACAGTTGGTATCAGAGCCCATGTTTTGGGTTCTGTAGACTGACTTACTATGTAAGTCTAGATTATCCCTGTGGCCCATGAACGAATTCCTCGTCATCGCCAGGTATGTCCTATCAATTACAAGTTTTATGATAGTTGTGCATTAAAATATTTGTTTAGCTTAAATGCACCAGTTATGTTCTAAAGCTAGGTCAGTGACTCGTTAAAAGTCATTATAAGAGGATTATCAGGTACGACACTACAAAAGAAGAAAAGTAAAATAGAGTAAATTATGAGGTCACTTGGTACTTGTTTATTTCATGGAAATTATGTTAGGAACGAATAAATATATGTCTCAGTTCAAAGATGCTAAAGATTGATGAAACTATGTAGGGTTATGAAAATTTAGGAATAAAGGTATTTAAATGTTTAAGCCAATGAATAAAATTGTCGAGACAAGAATTGATCAAGGACTAGTGTTATGTTTTTTTGTTGGATAGTGCAATCGGTGGTAGTATAAATATACAGACCAGTACTCAAGTATAAGGTTAAAAGTTGTTTTATGAATAGAGAGGAAAAGAAAAAGAGTTTATAAATTTATTGAAGGTTTTGAGGTATTAAAAACCCAGCATTTCGAGAAGAATTTTAGAAATGATTCATAAGTCATAATCATTTGGGTAATACTACGACTTGATGGACTAGGTAAAGTATGTGTAATGATATGAAGGATTATTTTGGAATATCTGGCGAAGTAGATGTCATTAAAGGAAGCTAAAATAGTTGGACATGATCTTGGACTTAAAGGGGTTAAAGCAAGGTGTTATTTGTTTAGGTTGAAGGATTATTTAGTACACCTAGATTAAACCCTGCACCTTATTGTGATGAGGAGATCCAAGTTATGCAAATTTGAAGAAAGTCTTTTGGAGTTTAAAAGTATGCAAATTGGCATGGGGGAATTCTACAAGATGGAAATTCTTAGTGAGAGAGATAAAGACTTATGGAGGAGTTAAGTAAAATATAATTTAGTAAAGAGACTATATTCCACTTGGAAAGTGGGAAAAAAAAAAAAAAAAGAGAAAAAAAAAAGAAAAAGAAAGGAAAAAAAAAAAGAGGGGAGGTGTCTTGAATTTAGTGGCTTTAGCAGAGATAAGTGTGATGGAGAGAAAAAGTATCCAAGAAAGTTTACTATTTTGGAAAGAGAAAGAAATTTAATGTGTTCGAAACTACTAGTTAAGTATGGTTTGAAAGCTTGATACGAGAGGTTTCAACGTATTTGTTCTAGTATAAAAGAAGAATACCTCATTATCATGTGGAACTTTAAGACAGTATGTGTAGATGGAAAGATAGCTTATGTAGGTGATTGGTATGAAACTTTGTTTTAACACAAGAATCTGTTGCCGAAATAGAAGGTCGAGAAGGGATAAGCTAAAATGGAGTTACTAGTAGCAGTAGATGATCGAGAACTATTGGCATGGTATGTTGAGGCTTCATTAGTTAAGAGGTAAATCATTAAGGGCATTAGTAAGATTTAAGGGATTTTGAGTTTGTGTGCTAGTTGGAAACATGAACTAGAAAGACCATCAAATTGATTGAAAAAGGAAAATAATCTAGCTCGAGGTAGACAAAAGTGGTATACGCACAAAAGTAAGTAAGTTGGATCTTCCAATATAACCATTGGCATAAGGGCTAGACTTGGTAATAAAGTTGAGTTGATAACAAGAAGTTGCTAAAGTTGGGTTTGGAGCATTACAGGATAGTATATTTTCTCTTGCATGGGCAATGAGTTAACTAGCTCTAGGGAGTAAGAGCAATTCAAGCTAGGACTTATGAATCAAGGAGGTTTCATCGTAAAAGCTAACTATAGGGATCAATTACGGTTATTACGAGGTTATGAAAATGTGTTATCAATCAACTTATGCTTTAGCATCCAGGGATTTTAAAACCTCATTTTTGGGGGGAAATTCTGGACATGTTCGCAGCAGGGCCTAAGTAATGATATGTGATTGTTTCAAGCCTAAAGAATAATATGAGGATTGGCTCAAGCAAGTTTTATAGCCCATTATAGTATAGAGCCTCATGATGAGTTTCTCATGAATGTGAGACTTAATTAGACAGAGTTATTCTCAGACATATAGACCCTAAGAAAGACATCACAATCGGCGCTTCTAAGAGTAGAAGTAGTTTTCAGTTGACTAGATTTATTGTGGTACGTATCTTCAGATGGCGCATTATATAGTATGACCAGTTTCTCCACTACACATATGAAGTTTTTCCAGTGACAAAATGGTAAGTTCAAATGTATGTTTTTAGTGGATAAGACTTTCTTAAGCCCACGACAGTTTTCATAGTTCTCAGCTTGAACGTGTTAAAGTATTGTTGGTTTTCAACATCTTAAGTTTCATAGTTATGTATGGAAGGGGTTGTCACACCTCTTTGATGTTAGTTTCAGCTATGTCAAGCAACAACCCTTGTTTTACATCTAGTTTTTAGAAGAGTCTCCGATAAGGTGTTGGATACCCAGTTAGAATGTATTACAACTTTTAGCTCACAGACTGATGGTTAAACAGAGCATTTGAACCAGATATTGGAAGATATGTTGCGCGCTCGTGCAATAGAGTTTTCAAGAAGTTAGGACTCTCACCTGCATTTGATGGAGTTGAGTATAATAACAGTTATCAGGCCACTATCAGCATGTTGCCATTTGATGCCTTATATGAGAAGAGTTGCAGGTCTCCTGTATGTTGGGATGAGGTAAGGGAGAGGAAGTTGCTATGGTCTGAGCTAGTACAGACCACAAATGAGGCAATACAGAAGATTGGAGCTCGTATGCAAACAACCCAGAGCAGATAGAAAGCTGTGACGATGTAAGACGTAAGGACCTGGAATTTGAGACTGGTATGAAAGTGTTCTTAAAAGTGGCACCCATGAAAGGTATTATGAGGTTTGGCAGGAAAGGAAAGTTGAGTCCGAGATTCATTGGACCTTTCGAAGTCCTGGAACGAGTTGGCCCTGTAGCTTACCGTTTGGCTTTACCCCCAACATTGTCTTCAGTTCATAACGTCTTCCATGTTTCGATGCTAAGGAAGTATGTGACAGACCCGTCCCATGTAATTGACTACGAGCCCTTACAGTTGAATGACAACTTAAGCTACGAGGAGAAACCCATAGAGATCCTCGCCAAAGAGGAAAAAATATTGCGTCGTCGGAAAATTTCTTTTGTGAAAGTTTTGTGGCAGAACCACCAATTCAAGGAAGCCACCTGGGAGCGAGAGGATGAGATGAAGGCCCAGTATCCGGAGCTTTTTTAAGGATGAACTTTCGATCCCACACAGTTTTATTTAATAATAATGTAATTTTCAGTAACTTTATTGGTTGGAAATTTAGTAATTGTCCTTAGTTGGAGGGCATGTTTGGAATTTTGGATTTGAAGTATAAGTGCGAGAATTTAAATGTTGGCGTGAAAATTATTCAAAATTATTTAATTTTAAAATTCAATTTGAAAATTTATGGCAGGAATTAATTTTCTTTAGAAAAGAAAATGAATTAAATAGTATAAAGTGGAATAAGGAAATGATTTAATTATAATTATACTATTTTCCTTTTTTGTTATTATTATTATTATTATTATCACTTTTTTTTAAATAAAAAGAAACCCCCTCCCCCCCCATCTCCCTCATGCATGCCTCCCCCTCTTCCCCAGAAAATTTTCTTCCTGCCTTCGCGAGCCGCCTCCTCTCACTGTCCATTCCGAACGACCGCCGTGCCGCCTTTCCCCACTGTCATTTCGAAAGACGTGCTGCCTCCCTTCACTGCCAGATCCAATGCCACCGCGCCGCCTCCCTTCACTGCCCAGATCCAAACTCGTTGCCGCTCACCCAGTCAGTTTTTCCACCGCCCACCGCGCCGTCTTCCAGCAGCTTGGCTTTTAGCTTTTGGGTAAGATCTATTTTTGGTGGTTGGGTTCTTGAAAGACTTTGGATGCCCACTAAGTTGGATTAAGGATTAAATTAGTCGCTTTATTTAATTTCAGATTTGAACTTGGAAAATCACAACAGCGACGGTCCAGTGGATTTAAGATCGTTCGGCAAGAGTATTGGTAAGAGTTTTGGTCCTTATTGTTGGTTTGTGGGCATAAGTTTGACTTAACCCTTGTATCTTTAAGGTTCCAAGTCGTCATCCATTGGGAGTTAAAATCTGTTAGCAGGAGATTTTTGGAGTCCAAATCTTATGAGTGGTTGTTGATCAAGTTCTTTGGGTAAGCTTTGGGTATTGTGGTTTTGAATCTGAGATTTCGCAATTATTGTTCGACTGAAATTTAATGGTTGTATTCGTATGTTAGGGTCGTTACTTCAAATCGCGGTCATCGTTTGGTTGTCTGAGTTATCTGTGGAATTTCGATTAAGGTAAGTAATCTTACTACTGGAACTGCCCATGGGCCAGACTTTAGTTGTATGCTAGCATGATGAGTGTATGTTATGGCAAATGTTAGCATGACGAATGATAGTATGATCTGAACCAAAGTATGTCCTGGCACGAGACTTGAATTGTTTAAATATACACATAGATACTTGAATGTTAGTATGAGATAGTATGTGTTTCCATATGATTGTATCTAAGCTGTTGATGTTGAGGCATACATGTACGTTGTAGAACTATGATGTTAATATACATTTGAATGTTGTAGAGCATGCTATTGAGGTATATGTGTATGTGGTAGAGCTATGATATCAAGGATTATATGTATATTATAGATTCGTACGGTGGTGATTTTGATGTTGAAACTGTGTGACTGTCCTTACTGATTAGTTAGATGCCCATTTAGATTTTGTGTTTCCTCCGGGATTCACCAGTTTATGTTTCTTTCGGGATTCACCAGTTGTGTTTCCTTCTGGATCCACCAGTTTGTGTTTCCTTCCGGATCCACCAGTTTGTGATTCCTTCGGGATCCACCAGTTTGTGATTCCTTCGGGATCCACCAGTTTGTGTCTCCTTCGGAATTTACCAGAGGTAGGGGGCATGCTTAACTACAGTAGGATAGAATTCAGTCTCCTTCTTGTTTCATGTGTATATGTGCCATAGGTTGGTATCTAGAGGACATAGATGCCCAGCCTGACCCCATTAGTGGGGTTATTTACTGAGTATTTTATACTCATTCTTTCTCATGTTGTTTCAGGTAAGGATAGAGATGCACCGGTGATAGACAAGCGGAATCCGTGATCGAGCCACTGGTACTAGTTTTTACGCTTTCGCATAAAGAGATTTAAAGTTCTTTTCATATTTCCCTTAATGATAGTTTTGATGTTCGAACTTGTTAGTAAGAATTATTTTTCATATTTATTTATTAACCTTTACGATTTGTGGGTACCTTAATTTTGTTTTTTGACGTTTGCATTTAATAAAGGGCTTTTGAACTTCCTTATCTATTTAGCATTTATTTCAACATAAAGGAGTGTCGTTTTAAGTGTCATGCATGCATGTATTTTAGTAACGTCCTAACTTAAGTCCTAGGGGGTCGGGTCGTTAAAATTATATAATTGTTAACCATTTTTAGCCGCTTCTTCTTGCATAAGTAAGCATCAATTTATACATTTGTTTTGTTTTTCTTATCAATTTCAATTTTTGTATGGTTCTACAACTAATTAGACTTCTATTTATTAGTTTGCCTTTAGTTAGCTTTGTAATACACACAGTATAATTGTTGAAACTTGAGTTACTAACATTTATATGCATAGGTAATTGTAAAACAGTGGATTATCATATTTCAAATGTATTGATTCAATGAAAAAAACTAAATAAATAAAACTAGCTCTAAATATTTTTCCATTTGAACAAATAATCCTGACTGATTTTTCTCTCAAAATATCTCTTCGACATCTATTTTTTTTTTTTTTTTGCATGTTTGGTTTTATCTAACTATTTTTTATTTCTTTAACTTTGAATTTGTAGAGATAAAATTGAATGTATTGGAGAAGATAATTATTTTATAAAAGATATGGGAAAGATATTGGGATATTTGAAATTTTAGAGTGAAAAGAAGTTTGACTTGGGTCAAGATAATTATTTTTGTGATTTAAAATTTACAAAAAATAAAATAAATAAAGAAAACAAAACCATAATTGTAGCTACAACTTGACACAAAACCCCCTCCCCCCACTGTGATCTCCTCTTTCCTCTTTTGCTTCTTTGTGCTTCAAGCTTCCCCCAACCTTCTTCTCCTTAGTAGGATAGCTTGGTCTTTTATTAATTAATATTTTCTATTATTTAAAATTATTTAACTATTTTTACAATTTAAGAACTTTTTGCTATTTTTCTAAATAAAACATTAAAAATTGATATTTATCTTGTCACCCCTTGAAAATTTTCAAAATACAATATTCTATGTTTAATGGGCTTTTAGGATTGCAATGCAACATGGGCCTCAAAACCCAGCCCATTAGGAATTTTTGGGCATATCTTGTGAATATTAGTATAATGTATATCAAAGTGAAGAAATAATTCGTCTAATTGAATATAATTCAACCAAATATACTCTAAATATTTGAACCAATTATTTTATTTACTCTATTATAGAATTAAAACTCTAAAGGGTAGCATGGAAAAACTCCAGCACTATGGAAACTTAAATGAATTTACCTTCATTTTAATCTCTAATATATTATTTTATTTTGCGACTATCGTTTTAAAATTTATGGAAAAAGTTAATTGATATAGTACCTTTAAAATTTGTAATCGTTTTCATATTCTCTTGTTCTTTTATTTTTCTCTACTTATATATAGAAAGAATTGTGTGTGACGATTCTTCTTATTAGATTGATAGAATTTTAATAGAAGAATAATTTTATTTGGATAATTTTAAATTGATTTTAAATGAAAATCAAATGAAATAGTTATGAATCACTAATTATTTGGCGAAATTTGTACGACTTATTAGTAGTTTTGATTGAAACAATGCATCCAAAATGTAATGGTGTGAATAAATGATTTTTTTTCCCCAATAAGATTTGATTCAAACAGAAGAAAATGAAAATACTTTGTTTCCTTTGAGAAACAGAAGAAAATGAAAAGATAATTGAAATTGGATGGAGAACCCACAGGATATATTTAATTAAGGATGAAAAATAGAGGCTTTTTTAAAGGTTGAAAATAGAGGTTAATTAGGAATTATTTTTCTATTGAATTGCAACGAAATAAAAAGATGTCACAATTCAAAGTCAAGACAAACAAAACATGGACACAACCAAATGAATTAGGAGAGGAATCATAACAAAAAAAAAAAAAAAAAAAACAACCAACGAACTCAAGGAAAAAGATCTCGAGAAGGAGAACCTACTTGAGCCCTCTCAATAGAGGCCCTAAGCTATTGAGAACAACCTTAGATCGCACAATCTTATTAACCACCAAGGGAGGGCGTAAGATAGCTCTATGAACATAAAGATTACATTCACACGCAAAATATGATAGATAATCACACACCAAAGTTAATTATTTAAGCCCCATTTAGTAATCATTTTTTTAATTTTATTTTTAAAAATTAAGTCTATAAACACTACTTTCATCTCTAAATTTCTTCCCGTGTTATTTATTTTTTACCAATGGTTAAAACCAAAAATTGAAAACTAAAATAAGTAACTTTTAAAACTTGTTTTATTTTTGAAATTTGAATTTCAACTTTTATACTTAAGAAAGATGCAAATCATTGTAAAAAGTGAGAAGAAAATAGGTTTAATTTTTAAAAACCACAAACGAAAAATGAAATTATTATCAAACGGAATGTTAGAGATTTTGTTCATTTTGATATAAAACTAATATAGTTTCATCTTGAATTCAAGATAACTATTTGTTTTTATTATTAATAAACATGTCAATTGAACGTAATTGAACTAAGTTAGGTATACATCTTCAATTTAAGAGATCAGAAATTCGAATTTATCCAATTCTGAACTTAATATATATATTTTGGAAATGCCACATATGAACATGAGAATTTTAGTACATTCACTTTTAATGAAAAATAATGTAAAAAAGTTTTATAGGTGAATATGAACATGAAGCTTTCCCTCCTTTTTTTGTTTGAGCATTTGACAGAAGCTTCTTTTGGTACATTGAAAATAACGGCAAGCAAACTGCCAAGTGTTGAAATATTAATGGACCGTTATCCTAACTTCACGAGACTTACTATAAGTTATTGTCAATAAATAAATATTACTTTAAAAATTAAGTCTATATCATCTATATTTCTTATTATAATTTACATCTTAGTATAATAGTTCAATTCTTAGCCAAATTTAAAAAATATAAACAATTTTTTTAAAGCTATTTTTTTAATTCACAAAATTTAGCTTCGACAGTGTTTATAGATTTAATTTTTAAAAATGAAAATAAAAAATAAAATAATTACCAAACAGGATCTAGAGTGATGTCTAAATTATTTCTAATATGATAATCAAAATTTTCAGCATTTTCCCTTGTTTTTTACCCATGATTTCTAGATAACTCTAAGTTGGTTGACTTTATTGTTCAATATCATGATTTTAATTTTGGAGATAAAATTGGTTAAAAGTACCCAAGTCATTTTAATTTTGAAGAAAAAATGATTGGTCCTTATCATGCAAAAGGTATTTATCAATGGGTGATTTAAAAGTAGGGAGAAAAAAATATTTTATTATTAAATTAAATAATTTATCGATTAACCAGCATAAATTGTTGATTTGTATGTAACATAAAAATTTTAATCAATACTTATTTTTTTAAGGGATGCGTATACAAACAACCAAAAATACTATCGACTTCATTATTTTTTATACCATTTCAAATGTATCTAAATAAAACATGACTTAGAATGGTATACATATTATTTGTCCTCTTAGGAAAAGAGAAAAAAACAGAAGGCTTGGAAATACAATGTACTTTGAAATGTCATATTTACATCATTGATTGCATAAGTTTCTCTCTATAGAGATTTTTTTTTCACAAGAAATACACAACATCTAAGTAATAAATACAATTCACATGATAATATTTATATTATTTTTTAATGTATCTAGAAGAAACTATAGTGGAGTAATATATTTACTATCTATGACTATATATATATATATATATTTTGAATTTCAAACTATAGAAGAGGTTTAGTTGAGAAAAGAAACAACCTTATCTAAAAAGCCATAGCACAACAAGAGTTTCTCTCCATAAAAGAAAGAGCCTTTTATTTATTTATTTTTTTCCTCTTCTAGAAACCTTAGTTATATGAGTGGGAATGTGGAATACATAATGAAATTTTAATTCTAAATAATATCAATCTTTTGAAAATTGGGAAGACAATGGTAAGAAAAAAAATATTGAAAGATTTTGGATGTGTAAATATAGAAAAGTTATTTATTTATTTATTTATTTTTAATTTTTGGAAAGGAGATTTGCTTTAGAAATTTTGTATTGTTATAAGAAAGTTCCATTAAATTTCTTGTGTTAGAACCTTTTGGAAAAGTTTGGTTTTGATTTCATAAATTGTCAAGATAATACATATATTTATTTGTCTGAGTTCTAAAAATGGTTATAACAATAAAAAAAAAATTAAAAAAAGAAAAAAAAGAACTTCTTTGGTAGGTTGTTCGGTCTACATTATATCATTTTGGATTGCTTTTTATCGTCTCTTTCGATACAAACGTTCAATTTTGAATCTAATATTAAAAAAAAGACTTAAATTTTCATTGTCGTCTTCATTTATATTAATATTATATATATAAAAAAAGGATACATTTTGTATATTCAAATAGGATTTAAACAAAATTTCCTGGGATAGGAAACAAAAATTCAGTAAATTTTGATTTTCAACATTCCATATATATAATTTTGGCTACTTGCATGGCCAATTTACGATTTATCTATAACTTTTCGAGATAAAATATCACAAATTATAATCTATTCATTTAGTGGATGCAAATTTAACTTCATTAAAATATTATTTGATATCATTTTGACGGTATACAAAATTTGATTTCTTGCCACTATGAGAATATGGTTTATAGATAAAATGCTTATTTTTTTATGTAACATGACAAGAACCTGCTGACGTAAATCATATTAGCATTTATTTTGAATACAATAAACAAAAAAAAATGGAAGAAAAAAAATATTTAACTTATTAGGTTGTGGAAAATTTTGAAACTTTATATTATTAAATTTTGATATGTATGACCTACCCAAAAAAATTATTTTAAATGATAAAATTACTAAAATACTTATAATTAATAATAAAATATCACAGTCTATCTGTGATAGATTGCGATAGACAATAATAGATTATTATTTATGTCTATATTAGACATAGATAATAGTCTCTCGATGTTTATTAAGGTCTATGATATTTTATTATTATTTATAAATATTTTGATTTATTTTTCTATATTTGAAAACAACCCACATTTGTAATAACGATACTAATAAAAATAAAAATTCAGGCATAGGTCATGCTTAATTGGCAAAAAGTCTTGTCTTTTAAATGGCGTAAAACAACAATAGTTTATTGTTTTATGGCCTTTTATTCAACCACTTGATTCATTTTTTGTCATTTTATTGTCTGCCTGCCATTTGAAGGGAAAGGAAAGATTAAATACTCCATTTTCTCCAATTTTATGCTTGTTCCATCAATTTTAGTTTTTAAAATTTTTAGTAATTATTATTTAAATTTTTAGTTTTGAATAGAAATTAGTTGTGTAGTTATTGTTATCACGTATGTCGAGATTTAACTAATCATTGAGCTAATAAAATATAATCCTAATTTTTGTACGATAAAAAAAAATTCTACCTTATTCTAGTTAATTCTAACTAGTCTTCTTTTAATTATGTTATTGTAATTCCATATGAGATATACGAAATTCGAAGTTCTAATTTTCGCTTTCTTTCTTCATTCTATAGTTCTTCCTTTCTAACTTTGGAATTAGAGCTTTTTTAGGTCATCTCTTAGAATTGCACATGAAAAGGCTATCTTTTTATATTTCCAAAACATAAAAAAAAGATCAAATACAATGCAAATTAATATAGAAAGTTATCAAACTTTTTGGTGCTCAGATCTTATACGCGTTCGTTGTTGTTACAGGCCTCTCATTGGCTTGACCTCTAACCCACTTCTCTTGGTTTAGTCTTGCTTTTTGAGTTGACCTATGTGAAAAATCCTTGCACTAGTATGGTATCGAGCCTACCATACTAACGCAAGGATGTATAGTTAAATGTATAGTTCAGTTAAACACAAAAGAAAGATTAGGGCACTCCTATGGAGATTATTTACTCTTCTCTTTAGGGTTATTAATTGAGACTATTTATAATGTCCTTCGTCTAACAATTTTCTATGGTTACATGTAACGTCGATGATGTCGGGATAGTTTACGATGCTCAATGTTGCAAGATGCCAAATCGAGCGCAACTCGATTATTTTTTGATTGATGTATATTTACCAACTCGATTCATTGGCCAAAAACTCGAGGCTTTGATTTTCCTTTTTTGGGACAATTGTTCCCGTATGAAGCCTCCAAATTTTTCTTGTACTTAGACCCACCTATAGGCTCTAAACCTTACTAGCAATCCTCCATAAAACTAGATTAGAAAAAGTGACAAAACAATTTAAGAAATTCAAATACCGATAAAGCTAGACAAAAGTTGTTTTGAGAAGATAATGACTCCATCACCTAAATATCTTTACTGGCAATAAAATGGATATAATTAACATTATAGTGAGAGAATAATGGGGTCATTGCCTAATTGAACTCCACCTCGTTGCCTTCATAATGATATTTGTAGGATCGATATGACAACTCTAAAGGGAGTGAATAGGATTTCTTAAAACTAGTTACAACTTTTTGCTAATGTGGACCCAATTAAGCAACTTAATAAATTTTTTTCTAGAAAGTAATTTAAACAATAAATTTAATCCAAAATAATCAATAAATGAAAACTTACACTTTAAAGCTATTTAATTCTAATAATAAGATTGGTAAAAGATAACCAAATTAAAGAACTACCAATCAAAGTAAACAAATATGAACAATAAATTTCAAGAATAAATATTGTAATTAATTTCATGTAATAAACTATAATAACACAATACAAATTAAAGTAGTATAGGGATAGAGAAATTAACATCAGAGATTTTTATAGTGGTTCGACACAACTGACCAACATCCACCTCCCAAGCTCTTCTTGGGTATGCGAATGGAAATCTCATTGACTCCTTCCACAGATTAAAGCCTAACCGCTACACCGCTCTTTTTGCCAGTTCAAGAGCATAGGGTTGGCAAAAAAATCCAACAGGGCGGGTCCCCGCCGGGACCCGCCCCGTTCGGGGTGGGGATTCCCCGGTTTGACCGGGGATGGGGCCAAACCGGGGAATTTATTCGAGGCCCCATCCCATGGGGACAGTATCCCTAACCCGACCCCGACCCTGACCCCAATTAATCTCCGACCCCGAATATATATATATATTTTTATTCCCTCCCCAGTCCCCTTTTGCTCTCGCTCATCCCTCCCTCTCGCTCTCGCTCATCCTCCCTTCTCGCTCTCTGCATCCCTCCCCTCTCGCTCTCGCTCATCCCTCTCCTCTCGCTCTCGCTCATCTCTCCTCTCTCGCTTATCTCTCCCCTCCGTTGAAGTTTACCACGAAAAATTCCCACGGGAAAATGGGGAATGGGGCCCCGAGAGGACCCCATTTACCTACCCCTGTCCCCGCCTTCAAATGGCGGGGACGGGGGACAATTTTTCCCACGGGGCCAGGGACGGGAGACGCCTCCACGCCCCACCCCGGCCCCGTTGCCAACCCTACAAGAGAAAACTCGTTTTCACAGATAACGATCAAACCATTATAATTGCTTTTTTTCGGGATCAAGAGTAACCCTTACAAAAGCTTGGAAATATTAAAGAATACTCTTAATAGAGTGGATTTACAATATTAAGCTCACAAAAAACAAATCCTCACCACATAAAATATCTCTCTCAAGAATAAGATGGAAATAAGAAAATTGAAACCTGGAGAGAGCAATAATGGAGACTTTGTGTTTTTGGAGGATTGAAAATAAGGAAAATTGTTGTAAAAAATTTGGAGAATATAAAGTGTTTCAAAAGATAGGGAAGTTGGTGAAAATATTATTTAATTTGGGTCATTGAATGTTGGTAAAAGAAAATTGAATGGTTGAAATTTAAACTCAACTAGCCGTTAGACACAAATAAAAAAAAAAAAAAATATATATATATATATATATATATCATTTTTAAAATCATTTCTTTAAAACTCAATAAAAAACAAATGTCTACCATGTGTCCAAAACTAGCCGTTAGACACACATATAAAATGGTATTAAATTCATTTTTTTAATTCACTTTCTTTTTAAAACCAATTCATTTTTTTTTTTTAAAAAAAAACCACCATATGTTACTCCTTCATTACTCCAAGTGACTTTTTCTAATTGGTCTAGTTTGATGTTTTGGCCGCCACATCACCATCTTTGGTATTTTTTCGTTACGCTTTTTTGCTATATCTTCTTCAAGATGCGTCGGAATTGTTGCTCCAAGCTCTATGCAATAGACATTTAAAAACACTCAAATTGTTAATAAATAAAAGCAGGTTTGTTATCATCAAAATATTAAATTAATTAATTTAAGATTAAGGGTCAAAAAGTCAACAGTATTTTCAAAGTTGTTATTCTCTTCTTTGCTTTATATGACATTGGTAATTAGTAATTGTCGACTTCGTATATATATGTTGGGATAATACAATGATCAACTCTCCAGTGCGTAAGGTTGATCCCTATGTGCGTTAGGGAAGACTGGAAAGTTTGTGTTAAGGGTTTCTTCAATGTGTATCCGACGACAAATTGACTAACAATCCTTACAGCATCGGGAGATCCATTCCTGGCACTATTTTTGCCTATTTCTTGATATTTTTAGGCGTCGAGAAATCTTATTATCCTTGTAGTGTATGGTGCAGATGTGTAAAAATGTTGAAATGAACTTACTTTCTCTTGACAAACTCTTTTGTAATGAATCTGTTTAAGTATAAAAGAAGATTCAAACCTTCATTTTTAAATATACACACAATGGATAGAAAGAAGAGAGAAAAATAAGAGAGATTATCTTGTAAGTTGTGATTTTCATAGTAGAGAGCTTTTTCCCATGGGTAGATCACCTCGATCGAACCACATAACTCGAGTCTTCTTCTTTCTCTCTTTCTTCTCTTCTATATCTACTTCATCTATGTTCTTGCATGTGGTTTTCATCATCAAATCAAGCTGCCATTGAAGAATGTTCTAAGAGCATTTCCTTACAGATCAAAACTAAGTGAATGAAATATTTCGTTTACTTACCTCTTTTGAGTAGGAGGACTTTTTTTTTAATCAACAACGTGGCACCCTGGAAACCATTTATTCCCACAGCTGTCCTCCACTTCCAAAATTTGAATTATTCTTGGGCCTCATTAGATTTATCCTAAAAGCCCAACAATAGTGGTATCAGAGTTAATATGGATCAAAAGATTTCAAATCTTGAAGAGTCAAGAATCAAGAACTCACTATAGATGGCTGTTGCAAGGTATGAAGTGGAGAAATTTGATGATAGAGGTGATTTTGGTATGTGAAAAGCCAAAATCAAACCAATCCTAGACCAGTAAAAGGCTCATTAAGCCATTAAGAATCCTGCTAAATTCCTAGATACATAGACAGACGAGGAAAAAAAAAGAATATGGAACTATCAGCTTATGGCAAGATTGTTTTAAACCTCAGTGATAGTGTATTACAACAGGTGATTGATCCAGAAACGACATTTAAAATGTGGAATAAATTAGAAGAGTTGTTTTTCACAAAAGATTTGCCTAATAAAATGTATTTAAGAGAGTTTTTTTTTTTTTACTTTCGAAATGAATTCTGCAGAGTCTTTAACGAAGAACCTTGATGAATATAAAAAGATTGTTTCAAAGTCTAAAAATCTTGGTGAGAAAATTGGAGATGAGAATGAAGCGTTTGTTCTTCTAAACTAATTACCGGAAGCCTATAAAAAAGTAAAAAATACACTAAAATATAGCAAAGAGACAATCAACATAGAAAGAATCATATCTGCTTTGAAAACAAGAGAAATGGAATTGAATACTACAAAGAAAGATCAACAGCTGAAGGCTTATTTGCAAAAGGGAAAACAAAGAACAGTCACAAGAAAAATGCAAAACAACAATCAAATGATGAAAATTCCATCAAATAGAAGGTTAAATGCAATTATTGTAAGAAAAAATAGCGTCTAATCAAGGATTGCTACACTCTTAAGAGGAAAAATCAGAAGAAAGAAAAGAACAAACAAGCTGAAGTCTCTATCGTTGAAAACTCCATTACCTATTCAGATGCACTTGCCTCCACTCAAGACAAAGCTATCCTAATCAACCCTATTGAAAAGCATGACTGGGTGTTAGATTCTGGTTGTACCTTCCACATGACTCCTTTCAAATCGTGGTTCAACACCTATAAAGAAATTGAAGAACAGCCTGTGCATATGGGAAATAATGAGGTTTGCAAAATAAGTTTCCTTAAAATTAAAGGATTGATCAATCAAACTATTAAGGAATGTGAGACATGTTCCTAAACTAAAAAGAAATTTTATATCTTTAGGGATGTTGGACTCAATTGGCTGTGGATATCGAGGCAAAGGAGGAACTTTTGAAGTAATTAAAGATGGAAAGGTGGTCTTGGCTGGGGAAAAGGTGAATAGAGTATTTATAATCAAATGCGTAGAGATGATAAACTCAACAAATACAGTGACTATTTCCACCTTGACAGAAAGTGATATATAGCATAAAAGGTCGACTCACATTAGTGTAAAAGGGGTCAAAGCTGTATCTAAATAGGGACTTCTTCCTTATGGCATCGGTGACCAACTTACTTTTTGTGAACATTGCATATTCGACAAGTCAATAGGGACAACTTTATCAAATCTCACTATACCACAAAAGGAATCATAGACTATATCCACTAAGATCTTTGGGGGTCAGCTTCAACTTCCTCACTAAGTGAATCAAGGTACATTCTAACCCTAACTAATGATTACTCTAGAAGAAGTTGGGTTTATTTCCTTAAAACTAATGATCAAGTGTTTGATAAATTTAAAGAGTGGAAAACATGATTGAAAATCAAACAATGAAGAAAATCAAGTACCTAAGAACAGACAACAGACTAGAATTCTGTGGAGAGGATTTTAATAAGTTTTGCAAAGAACAGGGTATAACTAGACATAGAACTGTAAGGCACACCCCTCAATAGAATGGAGTTGTAGAAAGACTTAATAGAACCATTATGAAGAGGGTTAAATATCTTTTATCTGATGTTGTATTACATGAAAAGTTTTAGATTAAAGCAACCTCTTACATAGTCTATACACTAAATAGATGCCCTTATACTTCCTTAAACTTCCTAACCCCAGAAAAGAAATGGACTAAACACCCTCCTAACCTAGATAACTTAAAGGTATTTGGGTATGTGGGGTATGTTCATCAGAACCAAGGGAAGTTAAAAAGGCCAGAGTTGTGAAATGTATGTTTGTTGGTTTCACTGATGGAGTAAAAGGCTTTAGAATGTGGCATCTTACAAAAAAGAGGTTTATTAATAATAGTAGGGACATGATTTTCAAGAATCTATAATGTTTATGTAAAAGCAAGAGAAATCAGATTGTACTCTTAAACTTGTGACCAATGAAATTGAGGTGGAGAATCTATCAGACCAACCTTCTAATTCTAATTCATATGATGAAACATAAAATCCCGAAGAAGAGATGGTTGAACATGGTGAATTTGAAGAAGTTCAACCTAACTTGAATCATTACTATTTAGCTAAAGACAGACAAAGGAGGACTATTATACTACTTGCTAGGTACACTAAAACAAATTATACGAATTTGGTCTTAAATGCCTCAGTGGCTCCCACAGATGATGAACCATCATCTTTTGAAAAAGCCGTGAATGGTCCTGATGTTAGAAGATGGGTAGAAGCAATGAATGAGGAAATTTAGTCATTGAAAATTAATGGAACATGAACTATAGCTCCTCTTCCTAATGGACGCAAGTCTATAACATCTAAATGAATTTTCAAACTGAAAAAAGACATGGTTGGTATTCAGAAACCTAGACATAAGGTTAGGTTGGTTGCTAAGGGCTACACTCAAAGGTAGGGGATTGATTATTTTGAAATATTCTCTCCAATGGTCAAGCAAACATCAATCAGACTTTTACTCTCTTTGGTGGTTCATAACAACTTGGAGTTGGATAAGCTAGATGTGGAGTTGGATAAGCTAGATGTCAAAACAACTTTATTTCATATACATCTAGAGGAGACAATCTATATGATCCAACCCCAAGGATATGAGGTAAAGGATAAAGAAGATCTATATTGTTTGTTAAAAAATTCCATTTATGGACTAAAACAATCTCCAAGATGCTGGTACAAGAGATTTAATGATTATATAGTAGACAATAGGTTTAAGAGAAGCTCATTTGACAACTTTGTGTATGTGAATACTAAGTCCTACATGGATAAGGTCTATTTTCTCCTTTACATTGATGACATGTTGTTAGTTGAAAGCTCAAAAGAGGACCTAAATCATATCAAAGATCTTCTAAAGAAAGAATTTGACATGAAGGAATTGGGGGAGTCTAAAAGAATCCCTGGTATTGACATCATAAGAAACAGGGATCAGTCACTTCTATACATAAATCAACAAGCCTATTGTGAAAAAGTAATCAAAAGGTTTCACTTATATGAAGCTAAACTTATGACTACTCCCATGGCTTCATATTTCAAACTCTCAGTAGCTAATTCTCCTAAAGAAACAGATATTGACCATAAAAATCAGATGGCATCTGTACCCTACAGTCAACAAGCAATGGGAAGCCTCATGTATTTGATGATTTCAACTAAACCAGACTTGTCCTATGCAGTTAGTTTGGTTAGTAGATATATGACTAACCCCGATAAAAGGCATTGGGAAGCAACTAAATGGATACTTAGGTATCTTAAGTAAACAAGTGAAGCTAGATTCATATATCAGAATAGTTCTAATTTAGAAACAAAGTTATATGGCTTTGTGGTCTTTGACTACACAGGAGATCTAGATAAACGAAGGTCCCTATCAGGCTACTGCTTCCTTTATGGTCCTAATCTCCTAAGTTAGAACGCAAATCTACAATCAGTAGTTACTTTATCCACTATAGAAGCTGAATTTATAGTATTATCATAAGCAATCAAAGAAGCTCTATGGTTGAAAGTATTACTAATAGATATGAGCATACAATAGAAAATAATCAAAATATTCTGTGATAATCAAAACACTATACACTTGTCAAAAAATCCACAGTTTCATAATCGGACTAAACACATAGATGTTGAGTATCATTTTGTACGAGAAATAATAGGAAAGAAAGAAGTTGAAGTTCTGAAAATCCATACCTCTGATAATGCAGCTGACATGATGACCAAGCTGATGACTCAGCTCGAATTCCAAGTGTTTCGAGTTAATCGACTTCGACCTACCTGAAAAAGGTTGAAGAAATCATATCGGAAGAAGCCCTATTTTTTTTTTTTTTTTTTTTAATATTAGTTGATTTCAAGGTGGAGATTTGTAAAAATGATGAAATCAACTTTCTCTTAACAAACTCTCTTGTAATGAATATGCTTTAAGTATAAAAGAAGATTCAAACCTTCATTTTTTTGTAAACACTTCCTGTGATTTTCATAATAGAGAGTTTCTTCCTGTGGATGTAGATCACCTTGATCGCACCACATAACTCGAGTCTTCTTCTTTCTCTCTTTCTTATTTTCTACATCTACTTCGTCTCTGTTCTTGCATGTGGTTTTCATCATCAAATCAAGCTATCATTGAAGAATGTTCTTAGAGAATTTCCTTACAAATTAAAACTAAGTGAATGGAGTATTTCGTTAATTTACCTCTTTTGAGTAGGAGGAATTTTTTATCAACACCGTGGCACCCTAAAAACCATTCATTCACACAGCTGTCCTATACTTCCAGAATTTGAATTCTTCTTGAGCCTCATTGGATTTATCCTAAAAGCCCAACAGGATGTATTTCACAATCCATTTATTGCACAATGGCAAACATCATTAAGAGAATTTTATGACATTAAGAATATAAATTGTTGGTGAGGGAATATGAATTTATTCTTGTTGGAAAAATTTGAGAGTGATAACTATATGTTATATAGTCTATATCACTCGGTTCTTGTTGATTCTGATAAATAATGTTATAGTGAAGTTATAATTGTTATTACAAACTTCTACTTTATATCAACGTGGAGGATTAATCTTATTATCATATAGTTTAATTATATCTTTCTTTTGTAAAATTAAAACAAGAGTAATACTTTGGTACAACCAATCTTTCATGCATCCTCTTCAATCACACCGGAAATAGTATTTAATTAAAAATATATTTTAAAAAATCGCCACATGGCAGCTTGTGGTTGAGTACTAAATAGGATATATAAAGATGGATGAATACACCTAAATAAATGTGATCTTCACATGTGCACTCCAACTTCACTAAAAAAATAATAAAAAATAAAAATAAAAAATAAAAACCTTATAACTAACCAAGATTGAAGGCATAATATAAAATGAGATCTTCACATGTGCATCCCATCTAGTTAACTAAAAATCTTCTAACAAATTTTAAAATGGAAGGCATTATAGTATTCTCAACTTTCTAAAGCTAAAATAGATTCCTATATCTCTAGAACCTTTTTTTCCCTCTCGAGTTTTGTAAGTTGGTCAAAGTGTTTGAAGAACAGATTAGCCAAAATTTAGAGAAGTTAAAAGTAATTACAAAATTTATCTTTTATTTTTAATTTTTTTCCCTAATTAAAAAATCCTGAATAATTAATAAGCCTAATTGAAAAAATAAACAAGATTTTAGATTTAAAGTTTTAGTTAAAATAAGGTTTAATTATATAAGGATACTCTAAATTTTATGGTGCATTTTAATTACATCCCTAGATATTGGAAAGCTCTATTTATCCTTGAATTATGAAATTCACACTATGAAATTGTTAAAAATAAAAATCTTTTTGGTAAAATAAATAATAGAAATATTAACATGTAATAATTGATGTGCAAAACTTAGAAAACAATATATAATATTATTTACAACTATATTGGAGATTAAGATCATTATTACCATTTATTCCATCTCAAAGATCTCGTTAGAACTTTTACATTAATAAACTTTACACATCAACTAACATGTCAATTTAAATTAATGATGTTATAAATTATTTCACATATGTCTTTTAGAATGTGTTTAGGGCAAGAGCTATCCTAAAACTATAATAATCACCTTTTGTTATAGTAAATACTATTTTTTATTACTCAATTAGCTACCATCAACACTATTTCAAAACTCCAATTTGCTATAGTATTCATTATTTGTTACAGTTTTTACGGTTTTACATTCACTATTTTTTTATTCTTTATTAAAGTGTTTACTATGTCATTCTTAAACTAAAATAGTTTATACCTCAAACACATATTATTATAACTCAAACTAAAATAATCTACACCGAAACATAAACTATTATAATCCAGTTATAATAACTTGGGACTATAATAACCAACTTCTTACCCCAAACATCCCCTTAATTTTTACACATTAGTTAATTTTTCATCTCATTTTAAAAGAACATTCTGTATAATTTAATTTTAGAACAAAGTATAGAGTCAAGAAATAATAAGTAAATAATTTAAATATTGAAAAAATGGAAAAATAAACGTAAGCATAAATTTGTTGTGAAATTGAAGAGCACAATGAAAACAAGGATATGGAGAAAATACAATATAATAATAATACTAAAATATAATTTAAAATAAAATAACTAAAATTATAAAATTGGATAATGGAAAATTTAATGAAATTTGAAGTGGATTTCTTACCAATGGGTGTGTAATTTTATGTTCCACCAAATGCCACCATTTATAGGCAAAGTGACAAGTAGGATGTGGACTTATACCACCAAGCATGAATAACTACTAGACACATGGACAATATGAAGGGTGACACATGACTTTTGGGACACTAAGCAATGAGCATCTATTTATCATTATAATATTCATAACACTCCCCCTTAAATGCCTATATGTGAAATATGCCTCGTTAAAACCTTACTAAGAAAAACCCAATGAAAAAAAAACCCTAGTGAAGAAAAAAAGTACATATTTCATATAATATATACTCCTAAAAGAATACAATATATTTACTCCCCCTCATGAAAACATCACTTAAGATCTCTGAGTCGCCACATTCCAATATTGTGGACCAATTTTTCAAAAGTTGCAGTTGGTAATGTCTTTGTAAATAAGTCTGTCAGGTTATCTTTTGAACAAATTTGTTGTACAGTGATGTCGTCGTTTTCTTCAAGATCATGAATGTAGAAAAAGTTTCGGTGAAATATGTTTTGTTCTATCTCCTTTAATATATCATCATTTGATTTGTGCTATGCAAGCTTTGTTGTTTTCGTATAATATTGTTGGAGGATTTTTATTAGAAGACAAGCCACATGTTTCACGAATGTGGTGAGTCGTTGATCTTAGCCATACATATTCTCGACTGGCCTCGTGAATTGCAAAATTGAGGAGCACAATGAGAACACAAATATGAAGAAAATATAATATAATAATAATAATAAAATATTATTTAAAATAAAAATCTAAAATAATAAAATAACTAAAATTATAAAATTGGAATTTGAAGTTGATTTCTTACCAATGAGTGTGTAATTTTAAGTTCCACCAAATGTCACAGGTAAAGTGGCAAGAAGGATGTGGACTTATATAGACACTAAACATGACACAGTGACACATGATTTTGGGACACTAAACAATTGACATATATTTATTATTATAATATTCATAATAAAATTGAGATTTTGCATGGTACTAAAATAAAATCTAAATGAACTTAAAGTGTTATGCCACGTGAGAATTGGGAATATAAATATCATTACAAAAATAATAAAATTTAAAAATAATGCAAAAAGTTCCAATTTCCACCTCATTATCTAACCATCTTGGTCCAAAATTGAAAGCGACCACAAATTTATCTTCAAGTTCAAATATTTTAAAAGCAAATTTCGCCGCTTGTATTTAGCTGCTTCTTCGGGAGGACTAATGATCAATAATTTTAATTAAATTACGTTTCTCGACTTAATTTAATTAAATGTATAATTATAAATTTGAAGTCTAATCCATGTAAACTTATTCAAATTATTATGTAAGCATGAAGTTGATAGGCGTTGTAAATTATTGTTTAGATCATACTAACCCACATAAAGACACTGAATATAATATCAAATTTTAATTGAAAGTCAGTTTATTATACTTTATTTTCCTATATAATAATGATATCAATATTTAAAATTTTAAGTCCTGTTCATTCCACACAAATTGCAAATTTAAATTTATTAATTACATTATATTATTCGTCCTCTATGTCCTGTATGTTATTATTATTATTTTTTAAAATTTTCATCCACGTTATTAGGGATGATTTTGGATTGAATGATATAATTGACATTTAGAAACGAAAAAATCAAGGACAAGCGTGATACAGGTTGAAAGTGACAACTAAATATTGAAATAGGCCTAGAAAAAGTGAGTTGACTTGGGCCTGGCCCAAGCCAATAGTGTCACCAAGGCCGACCCTTACCAAACGCCTAATGGAGTATGTTTTACGCATGTCTTGGTCTAAAAGTAATAAATTAAGCCTAGATATGGTCTAAAGGAGACGGTTGGCCTCCGCCTGAGGTCGAGACTGACCTTAGCCAAACACGAAACCAGACACACCTCTTGGTCTAGTAGGTTATTTATTTATCTGAAGGCGACTCAGAAACCCTAGAGAGCACCCTATGTCAACTTTCTTTATAAATACAATAACTTGAGTCCTACTCTCAAATTCTCTACTTCCACACTCTTTCACTCTCTCACTTTTGTGCAAATTTTCTCTTTTGCAGACCACGTTCTTCTCTTCCTTCAAACAAATTCACTACTGATATCATGTGAAGGTGAGGTGCATTTCCCCTATCTAAAGTTTCACATCAACAGTTGGCGCCGTCTATGGGGAAGAAACTAGGAAGTGACTATTGATAATCTACATGCCTTACAAAACATGAGTAAGAGAGACGAGAATAGGAACATGGACGGAGGTGACTCAGACCAAGATTGCCACTCGCAGAGGATAAGAAATCCATCACCTCAACCTGCAGAAAAATTGGAGGCATTAGAAAAGCAAGTAACCATAATGGGTCGTGATCTAACTCGACTACTTGAGATTCTAGACAAGTCGAACCCTTCAGCAATGATTCAAGTGGAACCATTAGTACGTGATCTTGTCGAAGGAAAAGCCCCTTTTGTTAAGAGTGTGAGAAGCAAAGTCTCGTGTTCAAAAACCAATAGAGAGACTAATCTTAGGTGGGAACAATCAGGGAATACAACATAAGGCTGTTAGAAAACTAAACCAATATGAAGCCATGCACAACAAGACCATTAGGACCAATGGACTAAAATCAATGGTTCAAACTATGCTAAGAAGTCCAAGTCGAAGCCAAGATAACGTTGGCCCAGGCTCAGGTCGAGGTAGCTAACATCGAGTTCGAGGAAACTAAGTTTAAATGAAGAGACAAGGCAGAGGCGACTAATTCTGAGGCTGAGGAGACCAAGTAGAAGTGAAGAGAAAAGGTTGAGACGACCAATGCCGAGGCTAAGGAGACTAAACTATAACGAAGAGTCAAGGCCGAGGCCAAGATACAAAGTAGAGGCAAAGAGCAAAGGCTAAAGTGACTAGTGCCAAGGGCGAGGAGACCAAGTGAAGTGAAAAGCCAAGGCCAAGGTAACCATTGCTAAGGAGAAATTGATTTTCATCTTTCTGACAAGATTGTCACCTCACATCTCAAAAATCAATTTTCATCTTTCTCGAGACAGTGCACAAATCTTAAAGAAATCGATTATCATCTTTTTGACAAAATTTAAAGGAGTACCCAATACCAACCTTACAAGTTTGATGGGTCAATCTAGGGTTACCTTACATGGAAATTGGTGAGAAGCTTAATCTTGCTGAGAGTAGACTGACAAGATTTTTAATACTTCCAAGTAGGGCCTAAAATGTTTAGGTCATAATTGGAAGTAGTCAAATCTCAAAACCCAATATGAGAGTAGGGACTAATGTTATAGGTGATTTTGGACCGAAAGATATAACTGACATTTAAAAATGACAAAGTCAAAGAGAAACATGATATGGGTTGAAAGTAGCAACTAAAGACCGAAATGAGCCTAGGAGAAGGGGGCTCGGCCTCGGCTAAGGTTGAAGACAACCTTGTCAAACACTAATGAGGTACGTTTTACACATGCCTCGACCCAAAGTGATATTTTAGGCCTAAGATATGGTTTAAGGGAGACACTCAACCTCCACCAGAGGTCGAGGTCGATCGTAGCTAAACAAAAATTGGGCACGTCCCTTAGTGTAACGACCCGACCTTTTTGAGTACTCTGACAAAGGTCGTTACTTATAACTACACATTTACATTCAAAACATTTCGACCATTGAGGAAAATAAATTTCATTAAAATAATAAAGACAATTTTCTAAAATAAATAACAAATAAGTAAAACCTTTGTTTGGGGCCCCTAAAATAATGAAGGAAAAAAAAGTAACTTAAGCAAATAAAATTTTGACCAACACTGAGTTTCAAATCAAAACTTTTAAATAGCTTGAAAACGTAAACTGAGCGGAAGCGATTTACATGTCCCATATGGCACAATCACAGGTCCCTCTCGCCACCCGTCGATCCGTTCCTATCATTACTTGAAAAACATAAATTAGGAAAGTTTGAATATAAAATACTCAGTAAGTGATCCCATTACCGGGATCAGGCTATACATCCACGAGCAAAGAAAAATAGTCTGTGACTCATACAGCTACATAACCAAAAGACGTACTATCAGCTACATAACCAAAAGACATATTATCTTGCCTTGAAATGCATGTCTAGCGGCCCGTAGGCACACTATCATACATGATAATAACATGAACGTGAACCCATCGTCCCACGCATGTCTAGCGGTCCGTAGGCAGACCGTCAAACATAATAATAACATGAACATGAACTAATCGACTCACACATGTCTAGCAGCCCGTAGGCACACCGTCAAAACATGAAACATGAAAATAAAAGTAACATGAACGTAAACCTATCGGCTCACGCATGTCTAGCGTCCCGTAGGCACACCGTCAAACATAATAATAACATGCGTCAAGGCGAGACAATAAACCGCTCTACTGGTCCATTCATGCATCACATACATAATATCAGTACTGATTAGAAATTTTAACATGGTCATAATACTTGTAACTGCCATGCAACTAGCAAAACATAAGGTCAAACAAAATCATGCTCCATAGTCCACCAAGTAACTTGACAGGTCTAATCTAGGTCACCTGGCATGAAGGCACCGGTAATAGTATCACTTACCTCAACTTGTTAAAAAACGCAAAACAAAATCTCCTTAGAACTTCTTTAGCATACTTGAATCAACCTAAAGTTGTGGCTTGGTTCAAGACAAATTCCAAAACTTGATTCAATTGCCAATCTGATCAAGAATTAAATCCAAAATCAATAACTTAATTTTCCACTATTACTCTCAATCCAAAAGAATAACCATCCAACAACTTACAAAACTTACCGATCTTCACCAATTTTCTGCAAAACAAAATGGTCTCTAGCTTGATGGTCAATGCCTTAAAACTTCCAAATCTTGAATCTAAGAGAGGTTACTAATCTAACCCAAAATCAAATGGGTGAATTTCACCTCCCAAATTATAAGGAAAAATAAGTCTTACCCAAGGTTTTTCTCAAGACTCCAGCAAAAATCGGGCAGTGGCGATAGATGGCCCATCGGCTCGTGGATACTATCGATAGGTAGCGGGTGTTGCTATCATACGGTATAAATTATTTAGGTTAGCGGCTGGTAGCGAGGGTCTTGCATGAGGAGGGTTTGCGAGAGTGGGAGAGAAGGAGAATTTCTAGTTTTACAGATTTTATTCAGCAGCAATTACGAGCAAACCCTAGCTTCAAACAACAACCGTTTGACCAAATTTGAGCACGATCCAACGGTTCAAACTCTAGCAATCGACAATTTTGTGGAAGCTATCGCTGAAAAATCGAATTGCTTTCTCCCCAATTTTTGACCTCTTTTCACTCTCATTTGATTTAAAAAAAAAAAAAAAAAAAAAAAAAAAAAAAAAAAAAAACTTAATTCTTTTATTTTTTTTTTCCAATTTTGAAAAGATAAATAAATTATTTTATCACAATATCTCCAAAATCTCCAAAGATTTTACTAAATTTATAAATCAATTAACTTTTCAATTTATCTTAATTTAGGCTTCAAAAACCAAAATTAAAGGGCATCAAATCTATCAATTTGATACAAATTAAATCCTTCCAAATATTTAAATCAATTAAACCACGTGAAATTAATTATCTCTTTAATTATTTTTTTTAAGTTGGCCCTAAAATCCAAAATCAAAGGGAAGCAAAATTCAATATTTTCAAAATAATCAATTAAATTCAATTTAACCAATAAATGTTTTTCAATTATTTCAATTTAACCCCAATTTTCCAAATGAAAGGAAAATTTAAACTCAATAATTTTAGATAATTAATTTAAATTTTTCTGAAATTTGGGATATTACACTGTTATCTACTTATCATAAGGCAACTTAGAAATCCTAACCCTAGGTCAACTTTCTCTATAAATACATTATTATAATTTCATATGAATTAACTTGAGTCTTACTCTCAAATTCTCTAACTTTCACACTCTTTCACTTCCTGACTTAAGTATCAGAGTGTGTATGGTAAGCACCACACCAGTGTGCAGATTTTTTCTTATACAGGCATGTTCTTCTCCATCTTCAAATAAATTTACTGTCGGTGTTACATGAAGTAGAGATTTTTTTCGGCTATCCAAAACTTGACATCAACCCATGTAATTTAATTAATTTATCAATCCTAATGGTCACTATTGTTATAATGGTTTTGAAGGTTAAAAAAATGACACGTTGATGTGTATGACAACAATTTTCTTGGAACACGGTTAAAATATTCAAAATTCTTATTTTATATGTTGTGAAACTTTAAAATAAAAAATTAATACTCATTGGGATTCATAAATTAAAGTATAAAGAAGATTTCCATCTTTAACCATATTTTTTTTCAAGACTAAATGACAAAATCTGTGGTTTAAATTTGCCCATTCCAAGAAAACACAAAGATAAATCAGTATTTTCTTTTCCTTTTTGAAAAAGGGCCATGGCAAGAATAGAAAAGAAAATTATAAAACTTATAGAATTATCAATTGGATTTTTTTAAATGTACAAATATAACAAAACAAAATATTAGATTGATTTATGTTTTTATTATTCCAATTTTATCCTTTTTAATTTATAAATATGTAAAATATGGACACGTATATCAATAGTATATGTACATACATATTTAATGTTTGATGTATCAGACAATTGATATATCTTATATTTTGTATATATCGTCTTTTTAGTTTATCATCCAATATACTAAAATTTATTTGTTATTATCATAGACTTAATTAGAATGTTTATTCATTAAAATTTTATAAAAATTTAAAAACATAAGAACATTAAAGCTAAAATTCTAAATTAGCTAGACCCTTGATTAGAATGGAAACAATTCTATATCGAAATTAAAAAAATAAAAAAAAATAAAAAAAAAAAAACTTCCTCCATAACATAATTAAAATCATAGTATATTAATTGTATAAATGATATACTTTATATAAAATATATTAAAATATATCAATTTATTAATATACCAAAAATAAAGTATATCGGTTGGTCGATATACTAAAATATATATAAAGTATATAAAATATATGTGTTGATACACACATGAAAGTAAAATTGAAATAATAAAAAATGAAAAGTCATATTTAAATTCTTTTTACCATATTTGTATTTTTAGATAACCATTATTGGTAGATAAATACCCTTTATTTTTTGCGACCCATTACAAGTTTACTCTAGAAAAATGCAAAGTCGTCCCTGAAATATGTGTATGTTATGTTTTATTATATTATATTGTATTTAGTTAGTTATGTATAGGTGTGTGTGGAGAGAGATGAAAACTCCATTGTGAAATGTGACTGCCGAAAACTATGGCAAATCCGCCGCAAAATTGGAAAATTTGTGTATTTTATATCCATATATTTTATTTCACCAAGAAATTTCTTCTTCTTCTTCTTATTATTTATTATTTTGATATTCACAAACGCCTCTATCCATTTGTTTTACTTTATTTCTAGACTCAATATGCTAACTTTTTCTAATACCTTATTTTTGGGTTGTTAGACATTACTAGATTTTATCCACAACTATGACTATTTTTTTTATACCACTGAATAATTATAAAATTTATTTATCAACCGATTAGATAAACAAATTATAAAATTTATTTATCAACAGATAAGTTAAACACCCTCAAAATTTATATATCGTATGATGACAAATTTTGAATAATGCCTACACAAACAAACAATAAGAAATCAATTGATATACATATATAGGTCATTCGTAAGTCAATTTGACTTCGAAATGATGTTGGTCCATTCATATGTGCATATAGTTATTGAAATGTGGGAGAAGGCCAACCACATGCATTTTTCAAAATAACTTTTTAGAGGTGAGTTCTCAGCTACTCCATTAATTTGGTTTTGAAGAGTCTTTGAAGTCAATTCTATTTTGGTATTTAGATAAATGAGAAAAGACCCAAATAATAATAATAATAATAATAATAATAATAATAATAATAATAATAATAATAATAATAGTTTATAATGACAAAATGTTCTGAAAAAGTGGGCGGGTCCATAATTAATTATGTGAAGTTATATTATTATTATTATATGGATATAAATTTCACATTCTAAAGCATGTGGCACGTGGGAAGAGCATGCGACCAAGTCAAAGGTTTTCAAATGAAAACACTATTGCCGAGTCTTCCTTTGAGTGCGACACGTCAATTGTTTTTAATTTTTTTAATGGTTTAATTCATTTTCGTGCATTGAAAATGTGATTGCTTGTTGCGTTTTCTTATTTGGATTGGGAATTAATTATTAAAATAACATAATTTTTACTGCATATAATGGTATTAAATTTGTCAATCAACATATATTTTTACATGTTTATACATATAATATGTAATTTTTCAAACATGACATATCATCTGTTGTCACGTAAATTATAAATTTAGTTTATAACGTTTGCACATTTTATTCTAATTCTCTTATAAATATAAACTTTAAAATATTTAGTGCCTTAAACAAATATACTTAATATAATTTCATCAAGTATTTGTGTTCATCCCTGCATTACTATTTAAAGGTTGGGATGACACGAACATTAGATAGAGGAGTGAAGACTTAGACAATGACATACTAATAAAGGAATGTTTGACTCGTTAACCTGACTTGAGTCGAGTTGATAAAATATACCAACTCAATATTTGATCCCATAAATTTTAGATATTAGTGGAATCGAGTTTGTATATTTTACCAACTCATCTCAACTCTCTCTTCTTTCAATGTTTTCAACGGTTCCCATCCATTGGCCACTTGGCGATTATCGTTACCACACTTACCAAGTCTGAGCTTCGGCAACCACCTATGATGACAAAATCCGATGACCATTTTCACATGACCAACTCTGACGACCAATTTTGGGCTTCAACAACCATCTTTGACAACAAACTCCCATGACCAACTTCGAAAATCACCTTCATGTGACAGATTTTAGGCTCCGACAACCACCTTCGACTATTATAAACCCTGACAAAAATTACCTTAGATGATGAACTTCGACGACCATCTTCGCACGAGCAACTTTGACTACCAACTTCAGGCTTTAACAAACACCTCTGACGACAAACTCAGGCAACCAACTCCAATTCACCTTCATACAACCAACTTCGAGCTCCGACTACAAACTCCAGCAAAAATCATCTTCACGATCAACTTTGGCAACCTCCTTCACACAACCAACTCTGGCCTCCGACAACCACCTCCGGTGGCCAACTCCAATGCCACCTTCGTGCAACCAACTTCGAACTCTCACAATCACTTCTGACGACAAGCTCGGGCAACAATTATCTTCGATAATCAACTTCGATAACCACCTCCAACTATTAAAAGACCAATGATTGTTAAAGTATGTTTGGTTTGTTGATTATATAATAATAGTATTTTTTCTACGTTAAGTGTAATAATCATATGTAAAAAAATGTAAAATTGATTTCTATTTAATTGGATTCACATATCGAATGAGGGTTAAGAATATTAGAAAAAGTATGTATGTAGTTGAAAAGTATGTAACAAACAAAAAAAATAAAAAAAACCATAAATTTGAGATTTTTTTTTTTCTTGAAACATTTATGATAAAAATTAGTGAAAAATGAAGATTTGTTCTTTAATGATCCTCCAAATTTGGAGGAATTGATAGTGGAATTGTTGAAAAAATGTGGTAGCATTTCATTGGTTACTAAGATGATGAGGATATTCAATTAAAAAAATCGTGAAAGAGGAAAAATATAGAGCAACAATAAGAAGAATAAGATAATGAAGGAAATGATGATAATGATGAAATTCATAGAGAAAAATTAGGAATCAAATGTTTTGGTTTCTCTTTAGTTTCCCATTTTATTTAATCATATTCCTACAAAAAAATGTAATGGGTTAACTATTATTCATTACAAAAAAAAAAAGAAGGAAAGAAAGAAAGAAAGAAAGAAAGAAAGAAAGAAAGAAAGAATAAATGACTAAAAAAATTATAATCCATATTTTATTCAAATAAAAATTGGGTAAATATATTGAATAAAAAATTTTCAAAACAAAAATAATAATCATAAAAGCATATTATTTATGGTTAAAAAAATTATACTAGTACCTTGGATATATAAGTTTAGTCCCGACTGTCACATTTGTTAAAATAAAAAATAATAATAATAATAAAAGATTGATGTTAGGGATAATGACCTTTCAAATATCTTCACAATGATATGATTGGTATGATATCGTCCATTTTAAACATAAATTCTTATAATCTTGCTTTTGATTTCGCTCGTATTTGCATGCATGCATGTATCGTAAAATTTTATTTAAAATTAAAAGGAAAGGGAAGGCAGATGTTAAATGAGTTCCAAATTACAATCTCGAAGCTAATTCGAATTTTCATTTAATTATTTTATTGTTTGATTTTGAAACAATGTCAAAAGATAAGTATAATAAAACAATGATTAGTGGTTTAGGAAAACTGTGGATGTGTGTTTCTTTTGAAAATTAACAAATAAATTAAAAAGGTCTTAATAATTCTTTTTTGGATGACTATTCCTTTTATACAACTAAATTTGAAGGAGATGAAAAGTCTTGGATTATTGCTTTTTCTTTCTTTAATTTCTTTGTGTTTTTTTTTTTTTTTTTTTTTGAAACTATTGTTTCTTCTTTCTAAGAAGATGCATGCATGTTTTACTATAAATAAATAAATAAATAGATGCATGCATGTTAATTAGTCTTATTTTCAATATTATTTTTATCAAAGGTTGAGGTGAAAATCCTACTTTATTCCTTTTCACATTTATTTTATTTTATTTTATTACTTAAATTTTTAAAATTATTCCCCTTTAGTTTAAAATTTATCCATAGTTTGAATTTCTATATGGGGTATTTTGGCTGTTTAAATTCTTGTGTTACATTAAATATGAATTTTACATGATCTACGTGGATTTTTGTCTTAATTAAAATCATGTGTATTGTGTTAGGTTGTTGAATTTGGAAGTAAATAAAAATATTTCGAAATTTTAGCAGCAATGACTTGAAAATTCATTAACAATACATAATTTTACTTTTTCGGAAAAAAAAAAACATAATTTGACGGAAGCCCACGGACGAAAATAAAATATAATTATATCAAAGGATGAAAATAGAATGAATATAAAAGCTTTAAAAAGTCCGTATTTAAAAAGTCAAGTTGAGTTGTGAAGGTGAAAATTAATTGTCATATTTGGAAATTTGTTATTTCTTTCTGAAACAAATTTGTGAATTTGTTATTAAAAAAACATTATATGCAAATATAATAATTTTTTCTTCCTGCTGTAGGTATTTATGGACTAAGGGACAAAATTGTCCTGAGAAGATTGATGGGCACTAAATCAATTAAAGAAGGATAGCTAGAGCCTAAACAACAAATACGACTCAAGAGGAGGTCTAGAGAAAGAGAAAGGAATGGACCAAAGCCCATTCCGGGCTCCTCGGCCTCGTCGTGTATCAACCAAGGAACAATCACCGTTGCACCGCCTTAACCAATGAAAGAGGAAGGAATGGGCTGAACAACATTCCGAACCCCAGCATTAGCCCAGGCCGAGACCATTCCCGATTAATCAACCCACAAATTATCATGCTTAGCTTCGCTCGGTCTAAAAATCCTAAATAACCTCCTAGATAGGACCTAATCAAAAGTTTTGTCATTAATGATTAGTGGTTTAGGGAAACTGTGGACGTGTGTTTCTTTTGAGGATTAGGGCATGAGAATCTATAAATGACCATGGAGGTTGCTTGAAAGGTAAATGGACTTTTTGAGTTAAAACTCAATATTTTTTTTTTTTTTTTTTGTTTATTGACTTAAGCATCAAAGTGGACATGACATCTACCACACCAATGTGTTATATGACTATTTTTTGCAGGATTTTTGTCTTCTCCATACAAACAAAATTACAGTTGTTGCCTAGTCCAAAATTTGACATCAACACTTCCTATATTTTTTATATGCATTTCTTTTGTATTATTGATCAAGTATAGTACATATATTCCCAATATATCAATGATATACAATTTATGACATAATTATATAACAACTATCTTTTTTTGGTCATCGAGTTTAGAAAAATAGATATGTTCGGTCTTCGAGTTTTCAAATTGTACATTTTAATACCAAAAATTTTAAGAATAGGTGTGTTTAGTTATTGAGTTTTTTTAGTCATAATAGATGGTAGATGAATTCGAACTACAGATTTCTTGATCGCTAACGTATATATACCAATTAAGCTATGCTCATTTTGACTAGTTATTGAGTTTTTCAAAGGTGCCTTTTACCATCCCAACTTTTTATAAATAGCTTTAAAAAATTAATTAAGTTATTTTTTTATTATTTGAAATAATTATATTACATTTTAAAAAAATATATATTCTAATTTTTTAAAAAAGAATTTAAAAATGTCATATTTTAAAAATACAAAAAATTACTCCAGACACATTTAAATAAAATTTTAAAATGACTAAAAATATATTTTAAAATTTAGGGACCAAACTCATTTATTTCCAAAAATTTGGGAACTAAAAGTATTCATTTTGAAACTCATGAACCAAATACACTTACTTCCATATTGGGTAAATGATATATAAGAATTGAATACACTAGCAAACTGATTACATACACTTACTTCCATATTGAGTAAGTAATTTTCCATAAATCATATCACCTTTTTTTATCTAATAAAACATAATCACTATTTTTTGTTATCCCACTTTTATGTAATTGATATAGTGTAACATTATCGATAAAGTATATTATTGATATTTTAATATAAAATATATCAATGAAATAACATATTTGCACCATCATTGAATTATATCACTATAGTTAATATAAAAGTGCTTGAAAATATATTAGGGAAAATGACATGCTTTCTAAAATGTGATTTTTGACCTTTTTCAGGAGTGTGATTCTTCTTTTGCCAATCCATTACAAAAACATCGAATATCTAACAAAATTTCTCTCCTCTTCTCTTATCTCTATCTTCTTTAATGTCTTCTCCTCTCCTTCTCTCCTTCTCTCATTCCAATTTCTTTTTTTCTTTTTCACCTATTTCTTCTCTACTTCTCCCACTCAAAATTTATAATCTAAGAACGTATTTGAAATACATTTTCAAATATTTAATTTAAAAAATAAATTATTTTTGGAGTTAATTTTTTAGTATATTTTAATCATTTTAAATAAAAATATTTAAATAAAAATGAATTGTTTTCAAAATATTTTTTTAAAGTCGATTCAAACCAATCTAAATTTAGCACCAAAATGTTTATGGATTTAATAGCCAAATAAGCTACTTCTCAAATCTCAAAAATGACACGAAATTAAAACCATCCAACTTTGCAATTTTTTCGGCAAAAAAGTGTCTTTTTGGCTTCTATGACACTTTTTTCCTCTCTCCTCCCTTAATTTGGCTTGTCTCTTCATGTCATAGAAACTCATTTTTTTTTCTTATAGAGAGGTCATAATTATGACATCTCAAGGCTTAAACTTGATCATTTCGATTTTTGAGGTCTTGAAAATCAAGATATTTTACCATTTTGCTCATTTTATAAGTATGGTTAGGAAAAACACGAAAACACGTACCATTTAACTGAAAAACAGAGTTATATCGAAGAAGATATGACCAAAATAAAATCTCACAAATGTGCAATTAAGATTTGTATAGTGTGCATAGGTGGTGGCTGAACACTTACACAATCGTGAAAGCGTTTGAGATCATTATGTGTGCATATATGTGATCATGCTTAAACGATCGTGTATGTCTACTATGCAATTTTGCATGTTTACATGATCACATACATACATAACATATAATTTTATTGAAACAAATAAAGAAAAAGTCAAAATAAACATAATTCAATCAACAATTTCTTTTGCGATTGATCTTAAAGTCAATTGTTAGATTCCTATAGCTTATTTTTTTGAAAAAAATGTAAATAAAAAAAAAAAAAAAAAAAAAAAAAAAAAAAAAAAAGCGACCGACGTGGGACAACCAAAAAAATATTATCCTTAGACACAAATTAAAAAAATAATATAAATGTCATTTTCAAACCCTAACAATCATAAAATTGCTCAAGGTTTGTTTTATTTGACTTGGGTTTTAATGGGGACATCATTATTGTTTTTATGTGTTGACTAATTTTTACCCTAAAAAAGAATCACTCTGCATTTTACAATAATAAAAACTTTGATAATATCTAATTCATTTCCCCTATTTATTCACTGTATAGTAATTTGGTCATAGACATAACACCAACCTTTATTTTGACTCACCAATTTCACGCGGGATTAGAGCTTCACAAAAAACATCTATTTCTATTAGAAAATATTTTGGGCCCCACTTATTCCCCTTTTTTTTTTAATTTTTATTTTTTTTAACAGATTTAATCACAATTTATTTATATATATATATTTTTTAATTGAGCGAGTTGCAAAAAGATATGTACAAATATTAAGACAGGATTACAATTGCAATATACTATTTTCGGCCTTTTTCTACATAAAATCATAAAAATATATGATACTTACCGATTTCCATATGTATGCTTTGCTAATAACTATTTTTAGTAAAATAAAAGTGGAGGATTTGAATTGCGTACCTCTTAGTCTCTAACACATAGATTTGACAATTGACATATGCACATTTTGATAACCTTGTTAACAATTTAATGTCAAAAGCGTGTGAAAATTTGTTTGTAATCTAGGTTTAGAAGTTTGATAATCCTAAAAAAATGAGACTTATCACAAGATAGGATGCACCCAAGTATTGTTATTTTTTTTTAAAAAAATAATTTCTAAGATTTATGATGATGTTGCTAGATAAGGTAATGTCAATGTAAACAGAAATGTCAACGGTCTCAATTTTACTAAAATGTTGATGAAATCATTGATAAAATATTGATGTGAATGAATATTTCTTGAAAAATATTAAAAATTAATAAATAAACATTTTACATCTTATTAATGAGTTAAAATGCAATCATTTATAATAGTTTAAAATACCATTTTTGTCCTTGTACTTTGGAACTTGTTCAAATTTAATTCATATATTTTCAAATGTCTAATTTTGGTTCTTTGAACCTTAATTTTTTTTTATTCAAAGTTAACTTTTATTGAAATTGGTTTGTAATGCCCTAAGTCCAGGATTCAAACCAAGATTCGAAATCCAGATCGGTACTTGACCTGGCTACACCATTCTGACTTGTTTTGAAGGTTTCTAGAAGTAAAAGTTGTCTCCATTGGAGTTCCCATGATTGAGGCATTGAAAATGAAGGTGCATCTTGTTGGTATAGGTACTAATTTCCAATTCTTTTAAATTTTCTTAACTATATTTTTATGTCCTCAAGATCCCTCCCATTTGAATATGAACCCAATTCATTCATGTCTCTTCCTAAACTTGAGTCGTTACATGTTAAATACATAAATCATTTTTTTATACCAAAACTTGTCATTAGCCTTTAGTACATATAGTTGGTTCTACCATATCACTTCCACTCTAAAATACTGAAAAGTTATTTATAAATTTACTCCTTATAGTTCGAGTTATTTTTAATTTAGACTTTATTGTTTCAAATTTTTAAATTTGACAATAATAGTATATGACTCAAATTTCAGTTCGACTCCAACAAATTTTAAAAGTTTCAAATTGTTGACACATTATCCAAGTTTATTTTTATATTAGGTACACGACATGTTTTCCTGTTAAACTGTAATGATTTTTTTTCCAACTACATGATAATAAGTTTGTGTTTCTAAATTTAATGAACTTTGTAAGATACTTATATTAGCTGTTAGTTTTAGATATGAGTAAACATTAAACAAAAATGACTAAATGAGTGTCAAATGAACAAAAACCAATTTACGAAGATCAAGTAAACCACACTATTCAAATTAAAATTAAGTTCAAATTATATAAAGTAATTTCAACTTTCAAAACGAGAAAGATAAAAAAGAGAGATGAAGTTGTAGTTTAGTATAATTCGTGAGTATTCTTGATTCCTATCTATCAATCTTCCTCAACACCGTCACACCGACCAACATGTCGGTCGAGATCTAGAATATTAAAGTACTATTAAATAATTAAAATTGCATTTATTACATCCCAATTCCCAAAAGAGAGAGATATTTAAGTGAAATAAAAAATTGAAAAGGTCTAAAAATCCCAAAATAGTCAACGTGTGTCATAAAAACAAACCAGTCCCTAATAGGATGATGATGATTCACATTCATTAGTGCGGATTCGTTGTTGAAGGAAGCGACATGGAAACTTAATACAAGAAAGGCTGATTGCGATGTCACCACTTGCGAGCGTGGGCTCATTGGCCTTTGTGGGCTATACGCTGTCTCTACGCTTATCGCACGCACTCAAAGACCCTTCAATTTTCCATTCCAATCCCCTCAGCCCCCGCCCCCCTTTTTACGCGTACTTTTTTCCCCCGCGGTTATCCCTTCCAATTTCTATCACCAACCACCATTTTCTATATATACCTCTCTTCTTCTACCCATTTTTCAATCCTAATAACTAATAATCTTGGATAATTTCGTCCCTTATTCGATCTAGATCTCTCTGTTTTCTGGGGTTTCTTTCAAGATTCTGCTTCATTTCAGAAAAGATGGCTTGCTTGGTTTCTCGTACTGGAAGGGAATTGCAGAGATATAATCATATGGGGTTTCGCCAAGTTGTGGGGTGGGTGTTTTTTCGTTTTTGTTTTCGTTTTTGTAATGGAATTTCATTGATTGACATGGGAGAATGTTGGATTATTGCAGTTGTATACCGTATAAATTTAAATATAATGAAGATGGGATGAAGATTTGTGATGAATATGAGGTGCTTGTGATAAGTTCTCAAAAGGGTCAAGGCTTGATGTTTCCCAAGGTACTTTAAATTAAACAATTCCATATGAATAATTTCTTATTTTCATCAATTGGGTTCTTGTTATTAATCCATTTGGTTTTATAGGGTGGTTGGGAACTTGATGAATCCTTGGAACAAGCTGCTTCTAGAGAGTCACTTGAAGAAGCTGGGGTTGTTGGCAAAGTTGAGGTAGGTTGTGTTTTGCAAATCTTTTTGAATTGTATATCTGTTTTTGGAAGAACAACACTCTTTTGAATCTATGAAAAAGAAAAATGTCAATGTTGATGTCTATTATCGTTTAACTTCTTCAAGCTGAGTTTTGAATTGGATTTTGTTCTTTGTTAATCTTACAGTCTCAACTTGGAAAATGGAGATTCATCAGCAAAAGCCAAGGCACATATTATGAAGGCTATATGTTCCCTTTATTTGTTGAGGAGCAACTTGATCTCTGGCCAGAGAAACATGTTAGAGAAAGAATATGGGTATGTTCTTAAAGCTCATATATACACTTTTTTCAATTAGATTAACCTCATAGGCTCATATCCTATCAAAACTCATTAGATTTCACTATAAACTCAAACAATTTAGATCACTAGTCTTGTACAATAACTTGGCTTCCTGACTGACCCCATCCAAATTCTCAATTCTTAAACAAAAAATCAACTGATTTGTAGATCAAACAGTATATTTTGTGTAACAATCAATACAATTGTGTCTAATATATAGTTTGAACCATTCTCTTTACTCAGATGCCTGTAGCTGAAGCTAGAGAAGTATGTAGACATTGGTGGATGAAGGAAGCTTTAGACATCTTAGTTGAAAGATTAACATCCATTGGAGAGCAAAAGAATGATGATCTTCTAGCAACTGATGATCTGTGATAGAAAGCTCAGTCTTGTTTTTTCTCCTTGTAAATATGGAGAGGAAAAATGATGCTGGGGGCCATGTGAATAAAGTTAATGGTTTGGTTGGATCTTTCCTTTTCTGAAGTCTGATGGCATCAATTCATAGAAAGAAGGAAAAGCCATATTCATGATATCGCCAAAAGCTTGATCTGGCACAAGCTGTTAGAAAAATAAAAGAGACGGAGACATGGGAGAGAAAAGTGTAAGTGAAAGGGAAAGGGAGAGTGAAAGGGAAAGGACAAGGATAGGGAAGGGATAAGGGAAAACTATTGCAGAAAATCAATTTGTACATGGTTGGGGATGTTCATGACTAATTGTGTCATAGTTTCTTTTTCTTTTTGTTTTATGTATCATCAATTTTGAAATAATACAAACAAATATTATTGAAAGATATCATCTATAGCCCACTTGCAATTCATTTTGGTAATTGGTTGAGTTCTCAATCAATACTTAAAACTTTTCCCATACACCTTTTCTTGGCCTAAAACCAAACTTCCCATTCCTTTTTAAAGACCTTTCTTGCTATGAATTGAAGTTATCCAAACCATATGATTGCTTAACTTATTTGATTGATTGTGTGACTTGTCAAATTGAAATGTTCCAATCTAAAATGGAATGTAACATGCATCATGGAAAATACGAAAAATTTGTGTTTATCCCTAAATAATCATACGAGTCCATGTAATTTTAATGTTTTAGGGGCTGTTTGGGGCACTGAGATGATATAGGATGTGGAGAGTTATAATGTCTAGAGAGTTCTGATGTTTGAGGAATTTTGATCGAGTATGATCGAGCATGTTCAAACATTGAGATGATATAGAGATACAAAACATGTTTCGAAAATGGGTCCAAAAACAATTAAAATCTGTGAGTTAGGATAATGGGCCTCCAAACAGCCCCTTAATTTTATCTATGTATCTGTATCCTCATATGTGGAGTTACGAAGATTTGAACATCTGACTTTTTAGTCTAGGATATATGTCTAAATCAGTTGAACAAAGTTCAATAGACAACTTTATTAACTTTTAAATTCTATCTAACAAGCTTTCTATCAATATGGATATTGTTCAAACATATAAACTAAGGATCTTCTTTATTGATACTTGTCTTATGTGAACTCCTAGAAACATAAAAGACTTGCATTTATCATACTTCATGGTTTAAAATGGATAACATTGAAACTTCGAGTTTAAAATCATGAATGAACTTTTTTTAAAAATTTGAGACTAAGATGGTTGTAAATACACCTAATCGTGTTGAGTCGATACATATTATTATTGAGGAGTACTTTTAATTAGTTGTACTTAGAGATATCCACCTCCCCACATGGCGGCACCGCCCCGAACAGGATAGGAATTCCCCATTTAGGCGATAAAAGGGGGAGAGAGTGGAAAAAAATTCTTCAAAAACTAGATGGGGATGGGGATGGGAAACACATTCCTCATCCCCGCCCTGTTAGGTTTTTTTTTTCTTATATTCATTATAATAATTTAATGTTACATTATTTATTTTTATTATATAAATATTATATTTAACTTTCAAGATTTATTGTTTAATAGTTTAAATAATGAATATGTTTGAATTGGTGTAAAAAAAAAAGATATGTTTGAATTCTAATAAAATTTGATTATGTATATGGATAATTCGATAAATAATTATTTCTTTCAACTTGAAAATTTTGAGTAATTTCTCTTCAAATTCTAATTGTCCATGTGGAACTAATCATATAAAAGTTAACAATTTATTTAAAACTTTTCTATATTAGTGATTTATGTTAATTAATTTTTTTAAAAATAAATCAAACGAAAAAAATTCCATGCGGGGAACCCCGTCTCTGTAAATTTTCCGTGGAAAATCCAGTCCCGATCCCATGAAAAATTTGACGGAAATGAAAAATGAAATAAGAGGCGAGGAAACATCTCCAGCTTTGCTATTGGATATCTATTCTCTAGTTGTACTTATAGTTGGTTGTTCCATTGAATTATTAACTAATTAAGTTGGTTAAGTATGTTTTAGTTAAACTTTCTCTATTTATTCCTTGGCCTTAATAATGTATGAGATTTGAAAACTTACTTTTTTGTTTGTTAAGGTCCGTTTGGTAATCATTTGACTTTTTTTTTTGTTTTTGTTTTTTAAATTTAAGTCTGTTTCATCCATATTTCTTACCATGATTTATATATTTTTAAGTACAATGATTGAATTCTTAGCTAAATTCCAAAAACAAAAATAACTTTTTGAAAGCTATTTTTTTAATTCTCAAATTTTGATTTGGTTTTTTTATCATTGATAAAAAATAGAGTAAAAAATGAATAAATTTGGAAGTAAAAGTAGAATTTATAGGCTTAATTTTAAAAAACGAAATATTGATCTAAATTTTCCTAGTATTTCAAGAATATTATTTTAAGAAAGAGGGAATAGGTCATTATTAAACAAACTTTTCTTGTTTTCTCTCTCTTGGAAATTATAAACAGCAATAACAAAGGTAAAATGAAAAAGACCTTCAATTGTCATTACGTGTTTATATTTGTTTCTTACTCTCCCAATTATAATCTTTTTTATTTGATGATATAGGGAGGAGGAGATCAAACCTCTTATCTTTGATAATATAACTTTATGTCAATTGAATTATATTTACGATGGTATTCAAATTATAATCTTTAATCAAGTATAAATATAAAATAAATATCCAAGAGGATGATAATTGAGAGAATATTGGACTTTTTTTTATTTTTTATTTATTCATTTCTTTTATGAAATAGATTATTAAAAGATCAATATTTGAGTGCATCTTACTCTAATAACACAAAAATATTAAAAAATATCAAGAAAAAAAAAATTTGTCATGTGAGAAATTTTGGTAAAGCAATTAGGTAAGATGCACAAAGATATGCATCTAAGTATTTTTCTTGATTAAAAAAACCTTTTTTTTAATACAATATAGGAGGATAGCGAGATTTGAACCACAAATCTCGTGACCATTTAACACGCTCGTATGACAGTTGAGCTATGCTCACTTTGATAAAAACACGATGAATTGTTGCACCTATCTTCATGCATTCTATTTATTTACTTAGTTAAAAAAATTATTTAACAAAGCAGAAAAAAAAATTGTAATGTAACATTCATTACTTAATAATTGAGTGAGTTGCACAAAGATAGATGAAGATTGGGATGAATATACAATTTCTAAAAAAAACTTTTTTTTTGCCTTTTAGCATTACAAAATGGGCCAAAAAGTTAAAAAACTTGCATGAATGTGGGTCCCAAAGGACCTTTCTCCCCTTACCTAATGTGTATGGGACAGCCATTGGTGAGCTGAAGAACCCTAGGCCAGGGCTTCCCAAGTTGTTTGATGTCATTCATTTTTCTTTTTGTTTAATCTTTGGAGGAGATGAAGCACTAAAGGTTGTTGGGTTGGTTTTTAATGGTCAAAAATAGAATGTGGGAAATGTTTGCTTCCTTGCCCTATTGCTTATTTTTATTATATTTCTTTTAGTTTTGCCAAAGTTGGCAACTATATCTTCCCTCATGGCTTAGATATATAGATGAAAAGATTGCAAATGTTTGGAGAGTTGTATGTATATCTAGATTTTTTGGAAATCTAATTTAATTGAATCTTGCTAAATTCTAAAGCTAGAGTTTGATTTTTATGACAAGTTGAGTCACATTTGTTTGAAAGAAATTAGAATGATTCTCTTCATTTTGTTGTTTACTTAATTCCATCCAATATTGATGAATGATAGATTTTCAATATGTGGTTGGGACATTTATTTATTTAGTTTTTTTAGAGAAATGTGTAGATAATGTCTTTCTCATTGTGAGTTGTGTTTTTGTTTTTAACGTTTCTCTTCTCTTTTATATGTTTTCTTTTAAATTTTATGTTAATTTAAATTTGATTCTCATTATTCACGTAATGAACTTGAATTGTTTTAAGTGGTATGTAGGTGTTATAGGTTATTTTGGATAAAAAAAATAAAACTGTAATAAAAAAGACAATTAAGACAAAATAGCATTCGAACTATCAGGAGAAGCACGGAAAATGAGAGGAGACTAGGCTAAGGACCATTCAAAGCTCTTTGGCCTTGACCCAAGTCAAGGCCAACTTGGGTCAAACCTTGCGTGACTAGAGCTAGTTGACTCTTTTGATTCAGAAAACCCTAAAGCAAGTTCAAAGCGGATTCACAAATCAAATCTTAATAGGATATGGAGACCAAAGTCTATAAATAGAGTCTAAAAGCCTAAGGCAAGACAAGTAAGTTCTCTCTACTAACAATTTCATCAAGTTTTAAGCTTTGAACTTCTTTCAACTTAAGTATCAGAGTATATGTGGTGATTGCCACACCAATGTGAAGATAATTCATTTTGTATTGTAGGCTAGTTTTCTTCCCCAAATAAATAAGTTTACCATTGCTACCCATTGAAGGTCAAAAGCTAAACCTCGGCAAAATTTTAGCATCAACAATAAGTATTATACAATCTCTTTAATGTTTACCCTAAAATTCTTTCTTTCTTAAAGTAAATTTTGTTTAGAGGGTTTTGTAACTTGTTTTCTATATTGATTTGTTTCGAGCATGTATGTTTCACTTGTAGGGGGACCACATGTTTCTCGAAGTCAATGTTTTAGGGTTTCAAAGTTGTCTGATTTTTTAAGTACTTTTGGTCTTCAAAGGGTATTTAGGGTGTTTTAGGGTTTCAAAGTTTAGGGGTGTGATGATTTTTTGAATTCTTGAATTTTCCTCTAGAGCTTCTAGCTACTAAATCCCTAAAATGAAGGAGGACTCATCTATCTATAAAGCTCTCGTGGGCTGTGTTGCTCATGCCTAACCCATTGAAGCCATCACGCTTGAATTTTATTGTTCTTGGGTTTAATTTTTCGACTTGGACTTCGAGCCAATTTGTCATGAGATGATCTTTCTTTTGGACTCATTTAAATTTAGATTAAAATTTCATATCACTCAATTTAGCCAAGTGGTGTTCAAATAACCATGATATAAAGACTTGTGACATTACAAATTCTGCTTATTTTTGTTTTCAATTTTAATTTGAAATACTTGTCAATTTGTAACCAATCCCAAATTTTATAATTGATAAACGTATCATTGATTTGAGAAAATACTTGATAATTTGTGATTGACCAAAATTTTCTCATTTAACACTCATTATAAATATTGAATCCACTTTTTCGACATTTGTTTCCATTTTGTAATGCTTCGTTGGTATTCTGTGATATAATGAAAATGTTGATTTGTCCATCAAATAAATTTACACCAAATCATAGGACTTTGTAGTTTAATAAGAAGATTGTAGGATAGATTGCAAAACCACCACTGAAGTATGGTAGTAGTTGTAATTACACCTTTAACTTTTTAATTATAAAACTGAAGCCCAAACTTGTAGTAGTTATAGAAATTAGACTCTCAAATGATAAAAATTGAACACTCAAACTTGTACCATTGTTACAATTTCAACAATTATATAAGTTTGAGGATCTAATTTTAACACTGGTATAAATTTAAGAGTTCATTTTTTACCATTGAAAGTTTGAGGGTATAATTGTAATTACCATCATACTTTAGGGCAATTTTTACAATTTGCCCAAGGTGTTATGTTCTTTTCCAATACCATTGAAGGGGTGTTTGACGCGCAAGTTTGAAATGCTAAGCTCGACAATGTTAAGCTTGGAGGTTAGACTAGGAGGTTTAGGTAGTCTGTGTTTAGAAAATTGTGTTTGGAGTGCATGTTTTGAAAGACTGGGTTTAAGAAAACTGTATCTGGAGTGCATGCTTAGAAAACCTAGTGAAGAAAGGTAGATTTATAAATCTTGAGTTTGTGAAATATTTTCTTATATTTAATTAGTGGTTAGATTTTAGATTGGTTTAAATTTTTTTATCTTAATTATTTTAATATAGTTAAGTTAAAATAATTTAAAAGATTTAGAAGAATATTTTAAAAAAAAAAAATGAAATAGAGATTTGACTAAAATTATGATTTTATTTATTTTATTGTTTTAATAGTTTGATATTTTTTATTTTACTAGATTTTGAAATAAAATTTCATATAGACTTTTGTCACTTTAACTAATTTAAATTAAGGTTTTCTACATATATAATCTAAATAAATATACTTAATTACACAATTGCAGTCTAATGGGCTATTATTTTATGCAAAAACCTAGTTCAATGTACTTTTTAACCCTCGTTACTATTCGATTTATAAAAAATGTGTCTATATATCTAAATAATAATAATAATAATAATAATAAAAGCATATAGGGGATGTTTTTTTGTAGTGATCGTTTTACAACGAGGAGAAATAGAAGAAAATAAATGAAATCTCCTTAAATAAAGAAACATATAAACAAAGGAGGGAAGAGAAAAAATTTAAACAATAATAAAAAAAAAACTCCAAATGAAAAAAAAATAGAATAAAGAGAAAGTATATTTAAAAAATATTTTTTGTAATCAAATTAAGAGCCCGTTTGGAATGACTTAGAAAAAATTGTTTTCATAAATTTATTTTTATTTAAATATTTTGATAAAAAAATCCTTAAAATAAAAACGCCCATGTGTTTGACAACTCTTTATTAGAAGTATTTTTATGTACAAATTTATTTGATTTATTATATACTAAAAGTGTTTTTAATAAAGTTTATCAAAGTTGGCCGAAGTTTGCCCAGAATTAGTGATCGGAAGTAGTGTTTAGAAGTTGGCAGATAAACTTCCTAAATTAAATTAGGAAAAAAAAATTTAACCCATAAATTTGAATAGTGTTTACTATTTAAACTCATGAGAAAGACGGTAGAAAGTCTTTGCTTCTTAAACCTTTGTCTCAAATAAAGGTTGGGCTTAAAGATCCCTACTATTCAAAATTCGAGGCAGGGATAAGGTATTGCTGTTACCAAACACGCCCGTAAATTCACACCAAAAATAGTTCGTGATCTTCTTGGCGTCTTTCTTTTGCGGGTTGACAGTTAAACCTTTGAAGTTCCCGCCAAATATCCAAAGGATTCTTCGCAATTTTGAAATGGATAAAATCTTCCGGTTAATGAATATCAATACTTCAACTCATGAATTACTCAATTCCAGTCTGAGAAATCCTAAATTTCTCACTCCGCTTCTACTCTTTCATGATTTCAACAAAAATCTGCCCTCAGATTCTGAGTTGGAACTCGATTCTGACAAGCTCGGTTATCGGTCTTCTATACCCAGTTCTCGAAGAAGCTGGATTTCTGAGGAACAGGTTGATCGTAGAGAAATTTCAAAAGCAAGGGAGTCGAAGGTTCAGATAGACCCATGGCCGGAGTGGGTTGACTTCATGGAATGTTTGTCAAAGAAAGGGTACTTTGAAGGAGACAGAGTCCCATTTATGAATACCGAATTGGGTGCAAAAGATTTCAATCATATTCGAACTGCGTGTCTTGATTTTGCAAGGGATCGGTTTAACCTTACACGGTAATATTGGATTTTGAATAATGCACTCTAGCTGTTTGATAAATTGCCTGAGAGACCAACGCTATTATGAAAATCATGTTTTTTGAACCAAATTTTTTTGTTGTATCTCTCGTCTTTTTGGGGTCCAAATATGTCTACGAGCTCCTTGGTTAGAAAAACGTTTCATGTTCTGAATAAAAAAGATCGATCAATTTTGTATTTCAACTGCAAGTGCACTCTTGATCGGGTTGATAATCGATAAATCTTGCCAAATAGTTTTCAATTTTGTATAATATGCTTTGACAGAGAGTATACCTTGAGTCATGGTTACTAATTCCTTTCGTAATTGATAAATGTGTGGTCCGTTGCTCTGTTTGAATCGACTTTGAAGGCACTTCTGGTGTATATTATACTTGCAACAATTACCTTTGAAACTGAGTTGAGAATCCAGGAAGTTATAATATCATTATTACATTTATAGACAGCCGAAAGATTCTTATCTTAAGGCTTCGGCTTTGTGATAGATCCATTGATGAATCCTTCCTTATTCTTTCTCGAAAGTGCAATCATCATTGCTTTGTCCAGGATTTGTAATTGCTCACACCTAGGACATTGGTTGCTCCATAGGAATGATGGAGGTGAAGGGGATTCAGATGAGAATCGTTACTGAGAGATTCTTTATCCGCCATGTTGATCGGAAAATAAATTGTAAGAAGACGAAAAAGAAAAGGAGAAGACGCACTGAGATTCTTTATTGCTCTGATACCATATTGCAAGTATTTGAGAGGAAGAAAATGTAAATAATATATTGTAATAGTTTTGAAGAATGTAGTTAAACAAAGAGGTCAATTGTTGAATTTGGGTGATCCAAACCGTCTTACCCCCATTCGCGAAGCCTTCATTGCCTAGTTAGAGAACTAGAGCCAGATCGTCTATGTTACTGTGATTTTCTTTACTGTTCTGTCATCTTATTGCGTTTTTATTTTCATAACAAATGCTATATCCTTAATCTCTTGTCTTGCTAGGCTGTTTGCGCAATATCAGTACTTTCTGAGGTATAGTTTACCATTCTTCTTAAAAAAATTAAGTTCTTTCTTGGTATCGTCTTTCCTGATTTGTAAAAACAACCTAATAACTTGGGTTTTAGCACCAAGAAGGATAAGTTTCTATTTAACTTTCATCTTTAGTTGTAGTTTCCTTTTGTCACGTGTCTGAGAAACTGCAGTATCTTTTCTTCCAGGTGCTTGTCCAGGAAAGAGTTACAGGTGATTGCAGGATGTGGATGCCCAAGCACAGATAGGAAAGTTGTGAACTCAGGGAAGCGTCTCAGAGCACATCTGGGCATTGATGAGGGAAATGTATGTATTGAATTTCCTACTGTTTATGCCACATGCAATTGAAAATCTTATTCGGTTAAATTATAAATTTAGTCTAAACATGTCTTTTTAATCCTTAAACTTTAATTTCAATTACTGCCTTTAACGAGTATTACTTCTACTTAGTCTTTGTCTACGAATCTATCAAGCATTATAAAATCACAACTTAGCCAAAATTAGTGTAATGGACATGCCACCTAAACATTTGGGATTAGAGACTAAATCGATAAGCAAGGGATGAAATTTTTAATTTCCCCCCTTATATTTGAATATAGATAAACTAGTCTGTTGTATTTATGAACTCCAATTCATCTACAAGCAAAACAGTTCTTATGATTTCTGGAACTTTGTATCATCTTTAATATGAATAGGCTTCTTAGTAGGTCTGCAGTTCTTGCAAACTGCAGGGAGAATGTGAGAGGGCATATGCAAAGGCATGCGGAGATGAAGGAAGCCAGACCGTGGATGTCATGCGTGTTTTGTTATTTTATGGGCTCGATCACATCTCTGCTATGGTGGAGAACAGACCATGTATGAACAAGAAAGTCAATGACTCTGTTAGAAAGCTGTTGAAGGATATTGTTGAATATAGTGCAGGAGAACGTGAATCTGTTCTTCTAAAGTCTAACGAGACTACTTCAGCAGGAAATCATGAGACAAGTGCTTCAGCGACACGAGGCGACTGGCATTGTCCAAAGTATACATAACTAACTACTTGCCATAAATTACATTTAAACTTCATATTTCTCAAATTTGCATAATGGATTTTCTTTTCATTCTTCATTTGGTAGATGCAACTTTTTCAACTTTTCTAGAAACATCAAGTGCTTGCGCTGTGGTAGTATATCCCTCGAGAGACTTCGGAAACTAAACGAGGATCAAGTCGATCTTCCGTTGAAGAAGGGTGACTGGATTTGCGACAAGTAATGACTCCACACATGTCCTAAACATTTTGAAGTGTTGCTTTTTGTGATTCTTTTTCTTATTGAGACAGCATTTCTGCAGGTGTAATTTCTTGAACTTTGCTAAGAATTCAACATGTTTGCAATGCAAAGAAAAGCCTTTGAATCGACAGCTGAATCAAGGGGAGTGGGAATGCGAATCGTGAGTCCTTTCTTCACTTTCTTGATCTATCTATGGTATTATCCTTGAATGTTTGATCAAACTTAAGTTACATACCTTTTACAGGTGCAACTACATCAATTTTAGAAAGAATACATTATGCTTGAGATGTGATCACCGACGCCCGAAAGCACTAAATTCTCGAAACGTTTCTGCTGGACCTGCAGCTGAGAATAGAAACTACAGTTTCAGCAAGCCTAAATTCTCTTCTGGTAAAGTTGGTAATAATGCAAGCAGAAAAAATGATGGTAGTTTGTGGAGGTTTGGTGAAAATGAGGGTGAAGATGATTCTGGATTTATGGATTTTCCTATTGCTCGTTCTTCTGGAAGTGCAGAAAGACAAGAAAGAAGGAAAGTGGAGATGTTAGAGAAGAGAAAAAGCAGAGAAAATGCAATAGATAAAGAAGAAGATCTAATCTTGAGATCTGACAATATCGAAAGAAGATTTGAGTTTGTTGAATCTAGTGATGATGAAGACATGATCGAATGGTTTGGACACAAGCCAGAATCAAGAAGATAGGTTGGATACTAATGGACCAGAAGTTCATCCAAACCAAGTATCTTTTACTGAATAGAAAAAACTTCAAATTCCTTTTAGCCAGTTTAGTTTTATTTATGAACATTATGTCTTTTATTATTGAAAAATTGCATAATTTACCTATTCTAGAGACCCAAAATAAAAAAATGCTTCACTTTTTTAGAAACAATGTTAATCTACTGAGGTCATATATGAGTAAAGTTACGGCCGACCCTTTCTTCAGATTTGTTTCTTTCTTTTTTTTTTTTTTTTTCTTCTCTCTTTCCTTCTTCTTCTCTGGTGTGACCACAACTTATCCAGCATAATCAACTTTCACAAAAACCAGTCATCAGCTCCGATGAAAACCATGCACTAGCTCTAGCGAGTCCATAGGAGCAGTTTCGATCGTGAGAGAGGAGAGTAGCTCCAACCAACTTTATTGAAACTAGACTGAGAGTGCGAGAAAGAACGAAAGTGTGAAAGCGAGTGTGAGATGGGCTTTTCTACATGTGTTAGTTCGTTTTGGGAATTTACCCAAATTTGACATCAGCAAAGGTAAAAAGAACCTCATTTTTAAAAAGCATGACAATTTTTATTTTTCTTTCAAAATTTGGGTCATTCGTACAAAATTCACTTTATTATTTATGATCATCGGACATATCTGTCTTTCTGATGTGATCCTTATTTGTTTTTAATCACAGTTTTTAAATGCAGCTTACACATTATTTTTATTTTTCTTTTAAACAAAAGAATGATTTAATTAGGTAATCAACTGGGGACAATTTTATTTTATTGAATAGTTTTTAATTTTAATTGATCATTCAACTAGGAACCCTGCCCGTAAAAAATAAAATAAAATGAGGAACACAACCTTGATACTGGTGATATTTTATCCATTTTTCCTCTTGTTTTAACTTTTAGGGAGCATTTGAGATATAGTGTTAATTATTATAATTTCAGGCTATTATAATCGGATTATAGTAGTTTGTGTTTAGAATATAAATTATTTTAGTTTTGATTATAATAGTATGTATTTGAGATGCAAATTATAACAAATAATTAAAAAAAACGATAAATGTAAAATAGTAAAAACTGTAGAAAATAGTAAATACTATAGCAAATGCTGAAGGTAGCTAATTCGAGAATACAAAATAGTATTTACTATAGTAAGAGGTAGTTATTATAGTTTTAAACATACCTTTGATTTATTCTCTAGAGTACATTTTTTATTCAAGTAGTTCATCTTTTAATTATAAAAAGATTTAAATACCATTTTAGTACATGTACTTTAAAGCTTATTCAATTTTAGTCCTCATGTTTTTAATTATATAATTTTTGCCATGATACTTTCAATAAATCCAAAATTTAGTCCCTCAAAATTATTTTTGACCAAAATTGGTTAAATAGTAATAATAATTTTCGTACAAAGAAATACAAAATGTAAATAAATTTTCAAATTTTATAGTTAAAATACCAATAGATAATAAAAAAGTTTAGAAAAAATAAACTAAATCAATAGTAAGGACCAAATATAATATTTATAGACAAACTAAAATTTGAAAATTATAAGTACATGAGTTAAAATTGAGAACTTCAAAGTTTAGGTACCAAAATGATATTGTATTAATCCTATAAAAAAAATATTTAAAATGTGGTATGATATTTTAACCTTCCTACTTATTTCATTTTAGTCTATTAACCTAACCTTCATATGCTTTTCTAAATTATCTTTTAATTTTTTTGATCATGAACCCCCAAAAAAAGATTCAAATACTACTGTAGGATTTAAACTTTTAGGGAGCGTTTAAAGCATGAACTTATTATTATAGTCCTATTAAACTTTAAGTCATGGACTTGGATTTAAAATGATGACAGTAGCTAATTATGGATTTGAAATAGTATTTATTATAGTAAAAGGTGTTATTATACTATAGTCTTTACTTCAAATGCTCTCTTAACTTGTTGGATGGGGACAAATGCTTTAATTAACTGAGTTATACTCATGTTACACATATGGACAAATTTGATTACAATACTTATTCCTTTGTGAAAAGAAAACCAATTAAATTAATGGTCAAAAAGAACATTTAAATTAAATTAATCTGAAAACTTAAAACAACAACTAAAATGATTATTACGGACAATTTAAAATGATTCTTTTATCAAAAGGCTTAAAAAATTAAAGTCAAAATCGAATTTAATTAAAGACTTTACAGAAGTAAGAATGAGAAGTTATGATGAAATCCGTGCCACCTCCTCAGCTACAGAGAATTAAATAAAATGAACGGATGTGATTTGCAGGTGCAAAGAGACTATCATAAACCGCGAAGCACATGATCGATTACTCAACTTTTTTCGCCTCTTTCTCCAACCTTTTGCTATGAACAGCAGTTGACTGTTTAATCCTTACTTTCTCTCTCATCTATCTTTCATGCCACGCTCTCTCTCTCTACACTTGGGTCTTTAACTTTCGGAACCCTAACTCAGAAACCCGAGCTTCAAAAATGGGCGACGAGGCCACGAAGGTTGTTGGTAAGTCTTTCAAACCCTAGTAATTCCAATTCTACTATCCGACATTTCCAGTCTTGTTAGGTTTTTTGTTCTTTTGTTTTAATGTTAATTCTGCTTCTGACTGTGATTTCTTCTTCTTCGGGATGTTGGAGTTTGTTCTGTTTGGTAATCAACTTCTATTTTGATTTCTTTTCCTCCTACAAGGGAGTGTGATCTGTTTTGAATACTTGGAAATGGAAGTGGAGACTGTTAATTAATTCGGATTTTGTGTTATTTAGCTGGGTTGCAAATGTTGTGCTCAGGAGATGTTTGGGTATATATTTTTTTGTGTTGGTTTACTCCGGACTGAAGATAGTGTGGTGATTTGCGTTCTCTTCAGGTTGGGTTGTACTAACTGTTGGCTTAATCCTTGACGATTAACTTTTGGCTTTATATTATGTTATCTGGGTTACAATAGATGGACAGACAGTTTGAAGGAGAATCTGAATGTTTAATTTCCTTTACCTTGGTTTCTCACTAATATATATATATATATATATATATATATATATATATATATAAATAAAATGTTATTTCTTCGACAATCTGTAATTTGTTGAAACTTTGCCAATTAACCTACGAAAGATTGCCATGTTTGGAGGACAGTAAATGAGGGTGTATGTGAGGGCTGCTGTTTGAATAGCAGACTTGTGGGAATGTTGATTAATTGTGACAGTAAACATCTGCTTATGGATTTAATCATACAAGTTTACTTCTTCGAGTGTTGGTATTCAACTTCATAGTTACAATGTCTGAAATTCCTTGGGTCATGCATTTGCTGGAGTTCTGCGCTGATGCTCCAGCAATTTTTTCAATCTCGTTTTGTTCTGGATTCCTTACTTGTTAGATAGGATGTAGTTTCTGAAGTAGTCTTATAAGAAGTTGTGAAGGAGGGTACATGCTGTTATATAAATAAGTTAGATTGATTTACTTGAGTGGCTTGGTTTGATCTGACAGGGAACAAACCAAAAAAATATAACAGGGAACAACCAAATCATCAGGCTGTTAATATGTTGTACTTGTCGTTATAATTAATAGATTGATGACAGGCAAAGACCTTCTTATTGACTATATTCATAAAATGAAAAGGTTTTTATTTGTTACCCTGATGATGGTGGCATGTGAAGCATATAGAAATGCCTGCTTGTTCTGCCTGAGAACTAAGGGTTTAAACTTCTTTATGACTTATGAACTCTTTATCCTCTTCGTTTTCAGAAGTTTATCCTCTTTCTTTCCAGAGTTGGTTTGCCTTATTCAAAATGATGTTTTCTTATGTTCCAAGACTCAGAAAACCATGATTTATTCGTTAGTTATTGACTTATTGCTACTATCATCTTAATGAAAAATTTTCACTTTGTTCAAAAAATTTATGCTTGTTGCACTATGAGCTCTAATTTTAACAATATTTTCTTTTTGGCAGTTCCTCGAAATTTCAGATTACTAGAAGAACTTGAAAGAGGTGAAAAAGGAATCGGGGATGGAACTGTGAGTTATGGAATGGATGATGCTGATGATATCTATATGGCGTCTTGGACAGGAACTATTATTGGGCCACCTAACGTAAGTTCATTTTTCATCTCTTTTACTCCTTTTGTTATGGTGTCTCTGATGGCATTTGGATCCGCCTTTATATACATTGATTTGTATAATTACAAATAATGAGGGAAATATGAATATCTTCACAACATCAAGTTCAAGTGTATCATTTCACAGAAATGTTAACAAAATTTTTGAAAAATAAAAAATGCTGGTTGGTTTGTCAAAATTTTTTTCTTCTGTAATTCCCATTTGTAACTTTTTTTTTTCCTGTTTTCTGTTGTTCATTTGTTTCCTTTTGGTTCCAGCCTCCTTTTTTTGTGTGGCCCTTTTTGTTTTGCCCTCTATATTTTTTATTTGCTCTGAAAAGAAGTCGTTCCCTTCAGTAAGAAAATGTCAATGACAGACTACTGGGCACATCATTTGAGCATAAGAAAACAGTGAGATAGTCTAGCTTATGTGATCAGACTACTGATGGACCGCAAATTAAGAAAAACTTCATGCCATGTTTAACATCTTTAAATTTGAATATGACTATTACTTCACCACATGAAGGTTTTAGCATGTAGTTGGCTTACATTCCTGGATTTTCATACTAAAGGGGTGAAATTTTGGAGTTGAGTATACATGATTCTGCCTGACTTGATTTATGTCCATGGCATTTTTTAAATGATCTGAATTGAGTTTCTCCAGAGTACGTTATTCTCTGATCTTTGTGTTTCCTCTGTTCTTATAGTGGTACATTCTATCTTCAGTCTCTACCTCCTAAAACCTCCCAAAAAGTGCTCAGATTTGATTAGTAATGTAGTTACATTACTAATTTCCTGATTGTCTTTACCTAAAAATTCACAATTAAAGAAAACTGGTATACTGATTACTGTTCCCATGTTCTTCAGCCTCGCAATGTAGTGGATTGATGTATTCTTCTTTATGCTTGTTGGGAGGGGATGAAAGAAATTGTAAATTGAATTGTTGCTTTCTTGTATTGCAGACTGTTCATGAAGGACGCATCTATCAACTCAAGTTATTCTGTGGACAGGATTATCCTGATAATCCTCCAAATGTTAGATTTCAAACTCGGATTAATATGACCTGTGTCAATCCAGAAACTGGGGTGGTATGTGATGATTTTGTGAAGCACTTTTACCATAATGTGACTGAAAATAAATTAACAGGTCATCTGTATGACTAGGTGGAACCAAGCCTTTTCCCCATGCTTGCTAATTGGCAAAGGGAGCATACAATGGAGGACATATTAATGCAATTGAAGAAAGAAATGACTTCTCCCCAGAACAGGAGACTAACTCAGCCTTCTGAAGGTGAGTTTATTCACCTCTGATCATGGAGATCACATCCCTCGCTCATTAGAATATAAAGCATATTGAATATATTTGCATGTTTCTTTTATGATGAACTATCTCTCATTAAAAAAAAGAAATGTATTCGAGGAAAAATGAGATATATTACGTCCAGTCAAGAAGATTACAACCAATAACGCTGCCCACTCAAGGAGGTTCCAAGATGACTCTCCAGTTGTCTAAAACAAAAAAGATCTGTATGTAAAACTGTTTGGTATATCCCAAAACATCTAGGTTCCTGCATTTTGTCCTCAAAACTGTGTGATTATTTTTTGCTCACGTCTCCTGCAAGATCACTTTCATGGCATTTGCCTTTAAACCATCAGTTTGACCTTTGAAATTATGGCTCCAAACGAGTTGGAAAACAGCTTGTTTGCCATCCTTAGGAAACACTACTGCAATTCTGAGCTAGCCAGCAATCTAAAGGAGCAAGATGAATTGGAAGTGCAATAGAAGAAATTGTGGTCTTGGTCTTCCGAACATCTAAGCACAATGCATCAGTTAACAGATACAGCAAAGCTCGGAACTCCATCCTAATTCTGTCTCTAGTGTAAATATGCCTGGGCACCTAAGTGCAAAGGAAGAACTCGACTTTCTTAGGAGTTTTGGCATTCAGTTTGCAATTGAGAGGGTCAGGTTCATATATATATTGCCAGGATCAAATGTGAAAGCTGATTGAAACGACTTACAAGTGAATTGGCTTGACATATCCAAGGTTCAACTCCACATTTCCTGGTGTTGGTTGGGTTAAGTTATAAAGAGTAGGCCATTCCTGGGTCTGTGCTTCATAGAGGAAGGAGTTCTTTTGAAATCGAACTTCAGGTAAACTTCATCACAAACCAGTGTTGGCACATAAATTGTTCTTTGAACTCTGTCAAACCTTGGAGTCCCAGGAAAATAATAGGAAATAGTTTTTTTTTTTTTTTTTTTTTTTTTTTTTTTTTCCAGCACGAGGTTCCCAAAACTTAATTCTATATTGCATCAAAAGAAACAGAAAACAACTTAATTCTATCTTCTCTGGCCATTTTAAATACACGCCCGTTTCCTAATGCATTTGGAAATATACATCCAAGAACTTGGGGCTAGGAACATATGGTTTCCAGCCTCCTGATCAAGCCCCTGTATACTAATAAAAATCTATCCCACAAGGGTTGTGTCTTTGAATCAAACCGTCATCTCCATCTTGATAACAAAGCAGCATTTCTGTGCTTCAGGCCACCTTTCACAAAACTAACTTTAAAAAAGAATGGAGACCTTCCACCCAACCTGGTGATAACCTTTTTCACTACCGTCTCCTTGTCGCAAGATTTCTGCTTTTTTCTTTTTCCCCAACCTGAAAACAAGTTGCCAAGACATTGAATCTAGATAGCAGGTACAGGGTATGCATGGAGCCTTGGAAGACCGAGATTTCGGCATCATCAAGATGCTGTCTTTAGAAGTATATCATTTGTTTCATCAGGCTTTCCTTCTCTAAAAGCTCATTGATCCCTCTAGGCTCCACGTGGCACACCCAAGTAAAGACAAAGGACTCTTAATTATCGAAGAGGAACAAGTGCACGTGAGAGGGATGTTCAAAGTTGAAATTTTTTATGCCTGATAATCCCATTTATTTAATTTCCTTCCTATTAAATTTGTGAAATAGAGATTGTTTGCCCTTGGGAGCTCTGGCGATATAGGTTGGAGCTATGAGTGACAGTTTAGTCCAACATCCAGATTTTCTAGGGGCCTAGGTGAAATTTTATTAAGAAAATGCTTCTATTTTCTCCTGCTTGAGCTGGCATGGGACAACGGGAGGCCTTTTTTTTCTTTTTTAACCCTTTGGGGTGGTGGGATAGGGCCTGATACCATACGCATTATAACAACATTGAGAATCAAACTGAACCAATTGGTTCGTTGCTGCAATACAATGTAAAACTGAATGCCTATATTGAAATTGAAAATTGAACAACCTGACTGTACAAACCGAAGAAAAGACTGGATAAAAAAAAGGATTAAGGTAATGGATTGAAAAAACCAAATGCCTCATGAAACCGTTGCACCCCTACTAGTATCTAACACATTGATTGCGCTAACGAGCATTTGAAATGTATCTAACAAGGGTTAGGAGTGTCCAAGTGTCTGACATGGATAGAGTACACCAAAACCAACCAAGCTTAGTGTCTAAACTTAACAAATGACTCTTTAAATTAGAGGATATTTATGGGGCTTTTAGTGGTGCGGCGTATCAGGGGTGACACTTCAGTGTCATCTATCAGGTGGGTTCATGAGATGTTTTGGAAGGATAAAGAATTTTTACAATCTCATCAACCATCCGTCCTTGACGGAGCTCCTTTCTGTTAATGGTGAGATCATGTGATCGAAGCTGAGAGAAACAGTCCCAATGGGCTGTTAGACTTCGTCACTGTGAGTGATTGGCTAGTTAGATGATATAATATTATTATTATACCAGGTGGTATCACGTTAATAAAAGGTTAGGAGGTTATGAGTTCAATCCATGGTGACCACCTGTTTAGGATTTAATATCCTACAAGTTTCCTTGATAGCTAAATGTTGTAAGGTTCAGGCAGGTTGTCTCGTGAGATTAGTCAAGGTGCGTGTAAACCGGCTCGGACACTCACGGATTTATTTAAAAAAAAATTAGAGCAGGTGGTCCAGGAGGTTCCATGTTCAAATCTTAATGTTATTTCCTCCCCAACTAATATTGATTTTCACTTGGGGTCTTCTACATATTTCTAGCCCACAGGTGAGGGGGAGTGTTAGATGATATAATATTGAATTTACCTTCACCAATTAACTTAAGTTTTTTGGTCAATCGGTGATTTAAGACTTAGGCTAGTTAGTTAAACATCTCTTTTGGGCCATATCCTTGAGTAAATAGAAGAAGGAATTGTACTCTTCAGCCATACTTATCGAGCAGATCAAAGGAGAAATTGCTCTATTGAGCCATGCCCCTTGTATGTTCCTCCAGCCTTTCCTTTTTATTCTTTCCAATTTTGATCCATCATCTCTGCAATTGGAAATTAGGGGAAAAAGAAAATCCCTCTCCTGTGCTGAAGGCCCAAGCAAGTTAGCCAGAAAGCTAGTCGGTTAGAGATCATTCACAAATTCTTGAAGAAATATTGCCCCTCCTCACTCGCTGATAAATGGTTTCCCTTTCCGGGCAGCTAGATGCTTGTGCTAACTGCTAATGAAGTTTGCTCGTGATTTGCAATTTTTTTTTTAAAAGCACTCGAGTTTCAGTTGCTTGTCCTTTGATTTCTTTACTTCATAATCTTTCCCATCGGTTTCCACTCATGGATTGCCAGAACATACTTCTTCTGCAGGTAATGAAGATGGAAGAATTGACCAAAAGGGGCTAGTGTTGAAATGTTGCATTCTTTAAAGGTAAAAGACCAAATATGATAATGTAAATAAACAAAGACATTTGATGTTACTATTTAAGCAACATGCTTATGTCTACACGCATATGAATGAAGTTGAGTTGAGTTGTGTTCCATTAAGTGACATGTTTGTCATAATGTCAATTTTCTTCTTTGCTATTTGCCTAGCCTTCCCTTTTGAACAGCTCATTGATGAGATGGGTTCCTTTCAGCTGTTCTAAAAGATCAGCAAAAGAGATAAAAGTGAAAAAGACAAACGCAAGTTATGTTAAATAGAAGTCAATCAAAATCTTTGTAGATTCTGTTCCCCACTAACCCTTCCTCTATTGACAGTTGTGAACAAAAATGAGAACTTTCTGGCGTTTTTCTATCAGTACCATTATTATCTTTGGATTGTAATTTGTAGATTGTTGTATGTATGTAGAATTCAACTGACATCTTTACTTATATATTTCGCTTTGGCCTTTAAATTTTTAAGTGATTTGTTTTAATTATTCCATTTTTAAATTTTGTTTTAAGTTTAAAAATTGTGTGTTAAAATCTATTTTAGTCGTTGTGGGGTTTTTTTTTCTCCTTTTTTTTAACATTTAACAATAATCCCAGGTCCATTTGGAAAATTGATATCTACCTTATTATATGTGGTGGTTTTAATTGTTGATTTGGATATCGGTTTTTGGGTGGTGAACTAACAAGATTAAAATGGGGTTATGTCATACTCTTATTAAAAAAAATAGAGTAATTGTTTTAAATAGTAAAATTGTTATAAATATTTTTAAATATAGTAAAATGTGATTGTTTGTCACTAATGGACAATGACATTTTGTTATATTTGTAAATAAATTTGTTCATTTTTATATATTTGAAAATAGTTAAAAAAAAAAATGTACAATTTCTTCTTAACTTGAAAGTTCAAAAATTAAAATAAAATATCTAGAAAAAGAACTCAGAAAATTTAGAGACTAAAATATAAAATTTAAAATCTTAAAAGTAATACAATGTTTTATTTAGGTCTCGTTTGGTAGTCATTTGATTTTTTTGTTTTTGAAAATTAAGTATATAGACACTACTTTTACTTTTAAATTGCTTGATTTGTTATCTAATTTTTACTAATGATTTAAAATATCAAGCCAAATTTTGAAAACTAAAAAAAAAAAATAGTTTGTAAAAACTTGTTTTTGTTTTTGAAATTTGATTAAGAATCTAATCATTGTACTAAGAAAAATGCAAATCATCGTAGAAATGGTGTGCAAATAGACTTAATTTTTAGAAATAAAAAATAGCAAACGAAATGGTTATCAAATAAGGTGATTTAAGAGTCTAACAAGATTGGGGAATCGAACTTTTGACAACAAAAAAATGTCATGTCAATTATCATTAGGCTATATTGTCAAAGTATTGTTATTGTTATTATTGTTGTGCAAAAGAAACAGGATTAAATAATTGACAAAATGAATAAATTAATCATGTAAAGTTTTATTTTTTATTTTTTTGGACAGAAATCTAGTAACTTTTATGATAAAGGAACTTTCTAAAAACTCTACTGGCGACCCCACATGGAAGAATGTTAAGAATGTATCAAAAACATAAATTAGTTTTAAATTCATTAGCTTACACAAAGATTCAGTAAAATAATTTTCTCTTTATGTCATTTAACGCTTTATTTATTTGGTCTCTTATTATTTTTATTTGTATTATAAAAATGTGGCAAAAAAAAAAAAAAAAAAAACATCATCTTAAAATCCTACTGCAACAGCCACTATTCCTATTTCAAAAATGAAAAATAGAGTATAACACATCCAATCATATTAGAGATAATTATTCAAAAAAATTAATATAAATAAAAGCAATTAAAGTTCATGTAATAAGAAAGCATAGTCTCTTTCAATCAACCAAATTATAAAAAGAAATTCGCCTGTTTTCAAATATAAAAAAGTGAGTAAATATAAATATGAAAAAATGTCACAGACATCTCTTAGTGTCTATTACTAATAGATTGTGACATTTTATTATATTTAAAAACATTTTAAATAGTTTTATCATTTAAAACAATTACTTTTAGAAATTATGTTTTTATTTTTTATTTTTTCTTTTTTTGGGTGACAAAAAGTAGATACCTTTAGACAATCTTAGATAACCATGTCACATGGGGTCTATAAATAGATTTAAACATCCCCATCTAAGGTTTATTGCTACCCAAGAATTTATTACATTGATTTTTAAGACAGAAATCTTATCTTCACAAAATGTCATATAGGTTTTTGGTCTTTGGTCTCAACAAACCAAAGACAAACTCTCATGACTTTGAAATATATATATTTTTTTTAAAATAAAACAATAATGAAGCTCACCAATTATTGTCACCATTTTATCCCACTCTTAACGATTCAAAATTGACCAATTTTACTTACGAATTTAATTGATGGAGATGTTAAACTTATCATTGTTTTATTCATTCTCTCTTTATGATTAAAAAAAATAATGAGATAATTATATCTTTATTTTGTCATTGTCTTCATGATCAATTGGATTTTTTGGTCGTAAAAAATTAATTAACATTGACTTTCATTAACCTTTGCAAGTGAAATTATTGAATTTTAATTTGAATATTTCAAATAGAGCATGTAGAAATATAAAATTTGAGCCCCAAGTCCCAAAATATTGAATTCTCAACTAATATAAAAAAGAAATGGTCAATTTTTTGGTATAATTTTGTTAATTAACCACTTGATATTGCGGATAGGTTTAGTAATATTGTATCTAATTTTAAGTTGTTTACGTTTTAAATCAATCAATTCCAACTAAATTAACAAATATTATAACAAAAGTATTATAAATACTTGAAAAGGACTAAAATTGCTTATAAATTGTCAACTAAGTGTGTAAATTTTGGCTTTAGGTCAAGATGGGTTTCTCACTACTTATAAGTCAATAAGCTAAAAGAAATAATTAAATAAAAAATCTAATTATTCATATCACATCATTTTAAAATTAATAATATTAAACTCAGTCCAAATTCATATGACCAACAAATTTAGGGTCAAATTTGATCTTTTCCCATATTTTTCTTAGTACACATCATTTACATCATTTTATTTTTTTGGTTGAGAATAGATTACCTGATTCAGTTGAGTACATCGAGATTAATCATATCAATAAGAACTGTTTTTCAGATATAATAAAATGAATTAAAATATTTATAAATATAGAAAAATATCAACGTATGTTGATGATAAACACTGATAGACTTGATCTATCACTGATGTCTATTAGTGTTGATAAATAGTGATATTTTGCTATATTTGTAAATATTTTAAACAGTTTTGTCATTTAAAACAATTTTCCTTTTAATAAATTACATGTGATATATTTGGTTTGTTTCCAATTTTATGTAGATTTAAAATGAATTGAAATACTCCTTTTCAACTATATGATCAAATCAAATGTATGTATGGTATATATTCAAATAGAATTGATAGCCTACTTTTCAATTTTGTACTCATTTGGTGTACTTTTGTATTTGTTCTAATGTAGAGAAAATTAATATTAAAAATTACTGAAAATATATTTGAATATATAATTTAGATTATAAATATAGTAAATGGAAGCAGGTGAAGATGGCCATGCTTGCTGTCCAAACATCACCAAAATAAGAAATATATTATTATTAAAACCTCCATGCCACTTGCTGTCCATTATTTCTCTCTCTATCATTTTTCTAAAATATTTAATTCTTTGGTATAATTTCTTTTTAAAATAAATAAATAAAGGGTGAGAGATTAAAATAATAATAATAATAACTTTCATTGGTAGGGTTTTCATTTCATTCTTTCTAAGTTTTCTACGTTTGATATTCTACTCTTTAACAAGTCTCAGGCGATTTTTTACTTGCTTCATTTTGTGCAATGTTCAATTGTTATTTGTTGTTATGTTTACACTTCTAATTATGTATATTGAGCGTTGTTTTAGGCAAGGTTTAATATCCACAAGTGGACTCAAATCTAAGAAAATTGAAAAACGACATGGAAAGTGAGCTCCAAAAGGAAAAAAGGAGTCTCGGGTTCTGGATCGACCAGCCAAACTGATGAATATATATTAAGTCGTGCTTGGTCTAGCACCCCTACAACCTTGAGCACCGCAGGCTACCCTAATATCGTCGGACGAAGTTACACATAACCATAGACGAAGGTCAGAGGAACAACATTATAAATAGCCCATATTCGATGACCCCAAGGGAAATAATAAGTAATCTCCCTAGGAGAGACCTGACCTTACTTTTGTGTGTATTCTTCTGAAGTATATGCTATCCATACTAACTTAGATGTCAAATTGTGGTAGGGCATCACACTGGTGCAAACCGATGCAAGAAACTTTCACGAATACCAGCTCAGAAAGGAGACCAAACCAAGCGAAGTTGATAAACGTGTGCGATTTTCCCCACCAACAATGTGGTTTGCGTTTTTAACTTTCATGTTTTATGATGGTTGAGTTTTATCATTTGGTGTGATTTTTATCCTAACATTTTAATTTTAATTTAGAAAGTTTTAAATTTTAATATTTAATTAATTTTATGGTTTAACTGAAAGGATACGCGAGTACCTGTTGCGGAAGCGATCATGTCTCAATTCTAATTTTACAGAACATACAGAAAACATAGATGACAGAAACAAGATATATATAATCTAATAAGCATGTTTTTGCATATAAATTAAAGAGGAAGAAGGGATTCGAGGATCACATACACTTGAAGACTAAACTCTTCACAATTCCTCTCCGAATCTCGAACACAACAAAACTTCAATCATGAAATCACAGCAACATAATCCTAATCAATTGAACACCACCATACGAAAACCAAGTTATTCTCAGGGTTGAGAATCGTTGAGAGTTTGTGGGCTTCAAGAATAATTTGGAAAGAGATGAAAATTAATTTAAGAGAGTGTAGAGAAACAAAATAACGCCGCACTTTTTTTTATGTTCTAATGGTGTCCTTTTAAATGCAAGAAGAAGATTATCCATATTCCATCTCTTTTCCACTTCCAATTGACATTAAAATGAGAAAATAATGGAAAGGAAGTAATCAAACAATTTCCTCCTTAATAGTTAAATTATATATATATATTAAAACCATATGTTGTATCTAATATAACATATAACCTATAGTTTGTATTAGGTTAAAAATCACTTTAAGTCCCTAAACTTTCGTAAAGTAACAACTTAGTCTCTAAACTTTGGTTTGTAACGATTTAGTTCTTGAACTATCAATTTCGTAACAATCTAGTCCCTAAATTTTACTATGTAACAATTTAGTCCTTATACTTTCAAATTTGTAATAATTTTGTCCTTATTGTAGAAATTAGAGTTAAAATTTAATAAGATTTCTTGCATAAATAAACCAATAAACTAATTAGAGACTCAATATTTTTTTTTTATAAAATACAAAGTCTACACAATAAAATAATAAAAATTGAGATCTAATTTTGATAAATTTGTTTACGTTAGGAACTAAATTGCTATGAATTTAAAAGTATAAGAATTAAATTGTTCCATATTAAGTTTAGGGACTAATTGTTATAAAATTGAAAGTACAGGGACTAAATCGTTACAAATCAAAGTTCAGGGACTAAATTGTTACTTTCATGAAAGTTCAGGGATCAAAAGTGTTTTTTAATCTTTATATTATGTCACACATAATATAACCTTGTTAGGATTGATGTCCTAAATCTCTTTAGTATTCTCGTAGTTTGTAAATATTGTATATACAAATTGTTATTAATAAAATAATTGTTATCTTATGAGCATACACTCAATCCAATAAACTAAGATCCTAGGTTATTTTATGTAATTTAAACATGTATGTAGAGACATACATGTGGATCATGTTTAAATGATAACCTAAACGGTGTGTAGTAGATGAATAAGACTTGGGTATCGTATCTTGGTAACACTATGGATACGACCCCTTTTATAGATGTTACAACTGTTGTAAAGTGCTACAAATGGCATGATCCTGATCATTCATGTGGAGGCATGTGAGCAAGGGTATCATATATAAATAATTTATATAAGACCAGACCACAAAATGACTAGTCTCATTATATAATATCGTTAATAATAGGGACTTACATTTCATCAGGATGACCATAGGTGACATGACCTGAATCTTGAGTGAGTTGTGAACTCCTGTTTATTAAGGCGGTCCTTTGATTTGTATGGTGAGAGTGGCCAGATTGCCAACTCAATATGCCTACCATTTTGGGGATTTATCTAATTGAGAAGTTGGAAACACAGCTACACAAGATGAAGTTCACTCATTCCCTAATGTCGAGGTAAGTAGATAAATTACTCTCTTAAGGGTTGATTCCGGGGCTTGAACAATGTGGCCACACCCTCTCTTAGCTCGAGGGGGACTTGGTCATAGTTGGACTATGACTTATTGTTAATTAGAGGGAGCAGTGGTATTTAAGGAATCAGATGTAACTACAGGGAAAAAAACGGTAATTTTGGTCCAACTGTACTTACGAGTAATTTGTGAAGGTTATCGCACTATTGACTGGTTATATCCAATGAACATAGAAAATATCTGTAGTATGAAAACTGTAGCTATCAGCCTATAGTGGAGCGATCTACAGTAAATGAATCTTGAGTAATTTAAATAAAGAGTTTAAGTAATTATCCAAGTACCATTAGAGCTTCAATTTACAAGTTCATAAGGTTCCCTCTATAGCTCAACAGGGATTATTGAGAATTAATTTTGGATTAATTTGAATTGTTTAAATTAATATTAATTAAATTAATTATATGTGATATAATTAATATAATGTATTTGATACATATTTATTATGAGAGGAATTAAATACTTGAATATGATTCAAATACTAATTATATGAATGAGATTCATATAATTAAATTTTAATATAAATATGATTTATGTTAAATATCATAAATGATAAAGAAGAAATTAAATATTTGAATATGATTCAAATATTATTATATGGGTGAGATTCATATAATTGAATTTAGTAGAAATGTGATTTATATTAAATACCATGTATTGTTGAGAGAAAATACAAACTATAGGTTATATTGTATTTGATACAATATAAAAACTATAGACTGTGTGTTATATTTGATATGACATATATATATAGATAGATAGATAGATATATAATAAGTTAGTTATTACATATATAATTATTAATTAAATTTAATTTTTAATTTTTAATTTAATTAAAGGGAGGGAGTTAACTCTCTCCCTTTAATTCTCTCAACCAGTACATGGAAGAGTGGTTCAGTTTTGTTCTTCCACATTTTTTCTGTTTTTTGACAAAGAGAACTCTCACTCTCTGGTTCTTCTCCCTGGAAAATACAGAGAAGAAAAGCTGCTTTTCTTCTCTTTCCTCTCTTCTTTTCCTCCCTCTCTCAAATTCATCAATGCTTACAACTTTGTTTGAATTTTTAATCCCAAGAGAATGCAAAAGATTCTCTAGTGGTAGTGCCCCTTTTGGGATTTCGGATTGAAGGATCGAAACGTTTGTGACTAGATCGAGGGACTACGCGAAGAAAATTGGCTTCAAAGGTAAGCATCTTCTTCCCTAATTATTCTATTTTTAGCATGTTGTAATTTAAATTTTATAATTCATAATTTTGTCATGTTTTGTAAAATTTTATGATTCTGTGAAAAATAAAATTGGGACCGACTCTCACGCTTTCGCACAAGGACCTTCACCGATTTTCTTCAAACCTATAGTTTAATACATTCTAACTTAACCTATAGTATTTAATATGAATAAAATTCATATTAATTTTAACCCATAGTTTTATACATGAATCACATTCATATTAATATTTGAACCATATTCAAATATTTATTTATCTCTCAAATAAAACTTTGTATTATAATGTATCATTTACATTATATTAATTATATCTTATATAATTAATTCCCTTTATTAATTTGAAAAATTCAAATTAATCCAAAATTAATTTGATTCTCATTAATCCCAATTGAGCTAACAAGGGGGCCTTATGGACCTATACATTGAAGCTCCAATAGTACTTAATTAATCAATTAAACTCTTTAATTAAATTAACTAACTTCCATTAACTGTCGGTCACTCTACTAAAGACCGATGATTGCACTCTTTGTACTGTAGATATATTTATGTGTTCATTGAATGTAACCAATCAACAGTGCATTGACCTTTCAAAAATTGCTCGTAAGTATAGCTGAGCCAAAATTATTATTTTGCCCCTGTATTTACATCTAACTCCTTAAATACCACCAATCCCTATAATGAATAATAAGTTATAGTCCAACTACAATTGAACCCCTCTTGGGATAGAAGAAGGTGTGGTGCCGCATTGTTCAAACCTCAATAATCAACTTTAATGGAGCAATTTCTCTACTTACCCTAAGAATAGGGAAAGAATGAGTTCTTTCTTGTGAAGCTGCGTTCCCAGCTCCCTAATAAGATGAATCCCCTAAATGACGAGTATATTGAGTCGTCAAAACTAACCAATCTCACCCATACAAATCAAAGGACCACATTTATAGGCAAGAGTTCACAACTCACTCAAGATTCAAATCAAGTCACCTATGGTCATCCTAATGAAATATAAGTTTCTACTAATATTGGTGTCATAGAGAGAGACTATTCATTTCATGGTCCGATCTTATATAAACTTTTTATATAAAATACTCACGCCCGCATGTCTCCATATGAATTATCATGATTAGATCATTTGTAGCACTTTACAACAATTGTAACAACTACAAAGCGGATCGTATTTGTAGTGTCACCAGGTAAGGTACCCAACCTTATCCATCTACTATAAATCGTTTAGGTTAGCACTTAAACATGACGTGATCCACTTATATGTCTCTACATATATGTTTAAGTTGTAGGGATCGAATCCCGAGCGGAAGCATGAGAAAGCCTTGCATTTTGAGATTCGATTTTAAGAAAACAAAATATAGCAAACTAAAACATAATAGAAAAGGATAAACATCATAATAAACATATATTATAAAGGAGAAACAAAAGGGATGAACGATTCTTACTTTCGTAGATTCCCAAACTTCTCAAAATTTCTCTTGTTCTTCACATGGACATCTTTTAAACGATCACCGACAACACCACAAGAACAACCTTGTTATTCTCTAGGATTCCAAGAATTGGATGAGTGGTCTCCAACACTTGGAAGAGGAAGAGGTAGAGAGATTGTAGAGAGAGTGTAGAGATGAATTATCTTGGAGGCTATGGTATATTTTTGCACAAAATTGATGCTTGCCCTAAATGGGCTAATAGGATGAATTTATATGGAGAAGGATCTACCCTTTCTCCAAGTATTTTCTTTTTCACCCTTGATACTAATTAATTAAATAACCTCTTATTTAATTAATTGACACATTAATTCAATAACCATATATTAAAAGCTAATTTAATATATAGTTAATTAATTAATTAATATATAAACATAGTATATTCAAATACTTCCACCGCTCTAACATTATAATTTATTAATTCTTCATGAATATAATTCACATGAATTAAATATTTAAATCTCATTCAAATATTTCTCTCTAACATAATTATAATTATAGATCACATATATAATTTATTTATATATTAATCACATTAATATACAATTTCATCAATTGATTTGAACAATTCAAATTATTCCTAAAAAATATCCTTTAATGAGAAGGGGACTTGGTGGACCTACAGATCAGAAGCTCTAATGATATGAGATTAATTGGATAAACTCATTAACCAAATTAATCAATATTTGTTAACTGTGAGTACACTTCACTAAATACCCACAATTGCACTTTTCTCACTGCAAATATACTTTTGTATCCATGGATATAGATCAATAACAACAAGTTAGTCCTTTATGAGTATTCATAACACTAGTTGGGTTAAATTACTATTTTACCCTTGGGTTACCTTTATATTCTTAAGTATCATTGCTTCTTTAATAAACAACCTATTTATTATCCAACAATTAAACAGAAACCCTCTCGGGCCAGCAAGAGGCACGCAAGAGGCTAGGGCCCTTTTTTCAAGTTCTGAAAACACCATTTAAGAGAACACTCATCTACTTTCTCTAAAGTCGAGAAGAAGTGAAATCTATCTTGTATTATTATATTCCCAACTCCCCACTCGATTTTATCCTCAAAATGGTACAATTATTGAGTCGGAAAGCTAGCTACTTTTATCCATACAAATCACAAAATAATCCCTCGTGAACAAGATTCATAATACACTCAAGATTAAGACTAAGTTGCCTAGGTCATCCTATTGAAATAGAAACCTAACTAGTTAAGGGTATTACATCTAGTGGTTACTATTACGCATTCTGGTCTTATGCAAACTCTATTGGGGTTGATGCCTTAAATCTTGGAGTCCTGTAGTTTGTAATTGTAATGTATAAACAATTTATTTATTTAATAAAATCTGAGGTATTTTATTTGATATTTAGTAGCATTAACCAACAAAACCAATAAACAAACATCCAAAGTTATCTTCTATAACTGGAACATGTATATTGAGACAAATGAATGGATTATGTTTAAGTGATAACTTGAAGGGTCTGTATAGATGGATAAGGTTAGTGACACTACGAATACGACTCGCTTTGTAGATGTTACAATTATTGTAAAGTGCTACAAATGATCTGATCCTGATCATTCATGTAGATACACGTGAGCGGGGGTGTTCTATACAAAAGGGTTTGTATAAGACCAGACCACGAAATGACATATATAACACTATTAATAATAGAGACTTATATTTCTCCAGGATGACCATAGGTGACTTGACTTGAATCCTGAGTGAGTTGTGAACTCACCTATGAAGATAGTTGTATGGGTGAGAGTGGTCAGATCTTGACCGAATAAGCCTATCATTTTGGGGATTCGTTTGATTGGGGAGCTGAGAACTTAGCTACATAAGATCGAATTCACTCATTCCCTAATGTTGGGATAAGTAGATAAATTGCTCCCTTAAGGACTAATTTCGGAGCTTGAACAATGTGGTGTTAAATACTCTCTTGGCCCGAGAGGGGTCTGGTCAAAGTTAGACTATGACTTATTGTTCATCAGAAGGATTAGTGGTACTTAAGAAATTAGATGTAACTACAGGGGCAAAACAATAATTTTACCCCAACTATACTTATGAGCAATTTGTGAAGGTCATCACACTGTTGACAAGTTATATCGAATGTACACAAAAATATATTTGTAGTACGAAGAGTGCAATTATCGGTTTTTAGTGGAGTGACCCACAGTTAATGGATGTTGGATAGTTTAATTAATTATCTAAGTACCATTGAAGCTTCAATCTACAGGTCCATAAGGTCCTCTTTGTAGCTAGGGACTATTAAGAATTAATTTTGGATTAATTTGAATTGTTCAAATTAATTGAGGGAATTAATTCTATATGATATAATTAATTAAATTAATTATATGTGATATAATTAATATAATATATTTGATACATTATACTATAAAGTTTATTTTGAGAGGAATAAAATATTTGAATATGATCCAAATACTAATAATATGGATGAGATTCATATAATTAAATTTAATATGAATTTGATTTATATTAAATGCCATGAATTATTGAGAGTTTTAAAACTATCGATTTATTATATTTGATATAAAGTAAATTATAGGTTATGTGTTATATTTGATATAATATATAGTTATATATATATATAATAAGTTGGTTATTATATATATATATATATATATATATATATATTATTTATTAAATTATAAATTTAATTTAATTTTAAATTAAAGGGAGAGAGCTACAACTTCCTTCCCATACTCTTAGAGAAGAACGTGTGAGTGGGAGGTTACTTCCTATAATCTTCTTCTTCTTGGTTTTTTATGGAGAGAAGGTCTCTAAACCTGGGTTGTTCTTCTTGATCTCCCAACAAGAACACACAGAGAGTTATCCTCTCTTCTAAATCACAGAGAATTATTATCTCTTCTAAATTTTTTTCCTCTCCCAAAATGTAACGACCCGACCCCTAGGACTTAAGTTAGGCAGTTACTAAATACATGCATGCATGGAACTCAAAACGACACTCGGTTATGGTGAAATAAATGCTAATTAAATAAGATAAGTTCAAAAGACTTTCATTAAATTCAAATACTATAGCAGGGTACCCATAAATCATAAAGGACAATAAATAAGTCTGAAAAAAATTCTTAAATGTAAGTTTTAAACATCAAAACTAAAAGTTAAGAGAAACATGAAAAGAACTTTAAATCTCATGATGCGGAAGCGTAAAAACTAGTTCCAGTGGCTCAATCACGAATTCTGCTTGTCCATCGTCGGTGCATCTCTACCCTTACCTGAAACAACAACATGAGAAAGAATGAGTATAAAATACTCAGTAAGTAACCCCACTACTGGGGTCAAGCTGGGCATCTATATCCTCTAGATACCCACCTCTGGTGAAACATATAAACTGCTCTAGTCCTCATGGGACACATATGCACATGAAACAAGAAGGAGACTGAGTCCTTTCCTACTGTAGTTAAGTATGCCCACTACCTCTGGTGAATCTCGAAGGAGACACAAATTGGTGAATCCCGAAGGAGACAAACTGGTGAATCCCGAAGGAGACATAAACTGGTGAATCCCGAAGGAGATACAAACTGGTGAATCCCGAAGGAAACACAAACTGGTGAATCTCGAAAGAAACAAAAAATCTAATGGGCATCTAACTAATCAGTAAGGACATTTGCACAATCTCAACATCATAATCATCACTGTACGAATCTATGACATACATATAAACCTCAACATCATGGCTCTACAACATACACATATACCTCAACATCATGCTTCTACAACATACATATATACCCCAACATCATCAGATCAAATACAACCATGGAAGCACTTACCATCTCATACTAGCATTCAATATCTATGTGCATAAATAAATCATTCGGATCTCGTAACATAACATACTTTAATCATATTATACTATCAATCTTTCATGCTGTCATTCTGCCATAACCTTCATTTAACATGCTAGCATACATCTAATGCCGACCCGTAGGCAGTTCTAGTAGTAAGATTACTTACCTTGATATTAGGTCGAACTAAAAAGCAATTGAATCTTTGTGAAATTCTTGAATCCTTAATCAAGCCTAAACATAAACCAAGCTTTAAAATTAATAGTTAAGGCCAAAATCCAAACACCCAAATATTACAAAATATTTCTAGATAACCTTACCTAAGGTGTGATCCAATTCGAATTCACCTTCCAAACCTCCAATTTTAAGCCCAAATAATTAGCAAACCAAACTCTTCTTCATCTTGAATGAAATTTTTGAATCAAGAAATTAGGCTTAAATGAGTAAAGCTTGAATCAAATACATACTTCACTACCAATGTCTCAAATAAATTATCCATATGTAGTTTCGTCAAAAAGATCACTTCCAAATGACTTTACCAAAATTTCTCAACAACCAAAATTAGTCCACAAGAGGGTCATCAAAGTATAAAACTTACCAAAACTCGCTAAAACAAACTCCAACTTCACTGAACAACACCTCAATACATTCACAAACTTGAATCCAACGTTGAAACACAATGGGTATCAACCAATTAATGCCAAAAGTAAATGAGTATTCAAGAATCAACCGAAAACAACCCAAACGGCAGAAATCTTACCCAAATCGATAGATCCAGTGACGGAAAAAGCGAACGACGCTTGAGCGGTGGTGGACAGAGGTCATGAAGAAGAAACTGACGCGGCAGTTTTGGGCCGCGGCTAGGGTCTCGGCTGGAGGAAGAAGAAATTGAGGGGGGGGGGTGCCAGCGGATACGTGAGGAAGAAAGGGAAATGTGGGTTTAACTTTTTATTAAAAAAATAATAATAATAAAACAAAAAAGGAAATAAATATAATTACATTTAATTCCTTTCCGTTTTATACTATTAAATTCCTTTCCGTTTCAAAAGAAAATTAATTCCTGCCATTAATTTCCAATTTGAATAATTTCACGCCAACAATTAAATTCCCGCACTTACACTTGAAGTCCAAAATTCCAAAAAATGCCCTCAAACTAATAACAATTACTGACAATCCAAATAATAAAGTTACTGAAATTACATTATTACTAAAAAATGTGTGGGGTGTTACACAATATACATAGAGCCCATACAATCATATTATTCTCACCTTACCCTAAGAAGAATATAGAGGAAAATCTTAAAAGAGGAGATCGTGAAAACTTATTAGCTTCAAAGGTAAATGTAACTAATCCAAACCCTTCTTCCCTTCTCTGTTTAACTAATACCTCTTATTTTATTAGATAAATAAAGTGTTTGTATGATACAATTACAATTTACAAAACCACGAGATTTAATGTATCAACCCCAACATTAACTACGAAAGTATTCAAAATGAATTTTCTCTAGAATTTTTTAAAAGAGGTTTTTTTGCAATACAAACGATGCAGATATGTCAAATCCCATTAGACTATTGATGTTTATATGTCAAACGATTTCGATGACAATATTAGTGTGTAGGATGTTAACATATTTGAGGTCGATGATTAAGTTGTTCGTGTTAATACACTGGATGACTAATCGACCAAATGTGTGTGAGTGATGAAAATGGAAATAAATATGGTCTAAATACAAGCATACACTGCTGGTGAAGTAATAAATCTTGAAGTATTCTAAGAGTCGAATCCCACGAGACTATTTATGAAATTCAGTTTTTCTAAGAAAGAGTTTTTCAATGCAAACCAATGGTAACAAGTAAAGAAGTGATTCTGAGGTTGAATGTTGATAAAAGTGTTGGATCGGTATGGCAACCCTAGAGGGAAGTGAATATGATTTAATCAAACTAATTAAAACTTTTACTAAAGCCCAATTAAACAAATTAACAAACTTTTTGCTAACAAGTAATTTAAACAATAAATTTATACAAATAATTTCACTTTGAATTAAACAAGAAATTAACTATCGCACTTTTAAGCACAATTTTTAAATTTAATAAAAGGATTGGTAAAGGATATATAAATGTAAGAATTACCAATCAAAATAAACATATATGAGCAATTAAATTTAAGAACAAAAATTTCAAATAATTTCAAGCAATAAAATTTAAGAACAAATTAATTGCAAAATTAAATAGTTAAGGAATAGAGAACTTTTATAGTGGTTTGACACAACTGGCCTACATCCACTTCCCAAGCTCCTCTTGGATTTGTCAATCAAAGTTGACTATTTCCACAGTTTAGAGTCGAACCGCTACAACGTTCTTTTTCCAGGAGTAAGAACAAACCTAATCCTTTCCACGGTTGAGGATCAAATTGTTACAACGACTTTTTTTTCTAGGATCAAGAGTAACCCTTAAAATAGTTTGGAAAAATAAATAACACACTTAACAAACTCTCTACAATAGTAGATTTACAAATTTTGGCTCACAACTAATCAATCCTCACGACATAAAATAACTCTCTCAAGAAGAAGATGAAAATAAGAAAATTGGAGCTTAGAGATAGAACAACAATAGTGACTTTGAGTTATAGAGGATAAAAAAATAGTGTAAAATTGTTGTTAAAATTTGAAGAAGATGAAATGTTTAAATAGAGAGGAAAAATTGTTGTCACATTTAATTTGAACTATTGGATCTTGAAAAAGAAAAATCAATGGTGGAGATTTTAAACTAAATTAGCCGCTAAACACAAACAAAATATAATATTAATTTTTTTCTTTTTAAATTCGTTTTATTTATTTTTTAAAATCCAAAAAAAAGCAAAAACTCACCATGGTAAAAAACTAGCCGTTAGACACAAATATAAAATAATATTAAATTTATTTTCTTTTTAAAACCAATCCAAAAATCAAAAGCCCACTATGTGTCACTTCTCTATTGCTCTAAATGACACTTTTCAATTGGTTTACTTTGATGAGAAAACTTATGTCTCATCAGCTCAGGATTTTTCCGTTAAGCTTGTTTTGGCCTCGGCCATATCTTCTTCGTTTGAGATCCGATTTAGGTGATTTGAATTGCAATGGAACCGTTGTTTCGAGCTCTATGCGATGGATACTTCAAAACACTCAAATTATTAATATATAAAAATAGATTTGTTATCATCAAAATATTAATTAATTAATTAATTAAAATTGATTAATTTGAGATTAAGGGCCAAAAAACCAACAAAAATTAGTAAACAAGAATGTAAAACAGGGATATAGGTATTTTCCAACCTTTCGGGTTTTATGCAAAAAGTAATGTGGTCACATCACACCAGAATAATGAAATATGCATGGACAGAAATCTACACCTATTCAATCTCGTGTCAAGTTCCTTTAGGAGTTCTAAGTAGCCACTACTTAATGTTTCCATGGGTACCTAAATCTTAGATTAATTTAAGTTCAGATTCTTTATCCTGCGGTGTCCCTTATTTCTAAGGTGACCGACCTTCCTATTCCTAGGCTCCTTGTCACATATTCCTTTGTGACATCAATTTATATCCTTGAAAAGAAACCTTTTGGTATCGCTCCCAAAAGACCATAAATCAAATAAATTTATAATCTTACCGATCAAGAACTTCAACTAACAAGTAGTATCAGTAGTAATAATGGGTCGAACCATAGGGAGCCTAAGATAGAATCTTTCTAAGCTAAATTAGTCTTTGAAAAGCAGCAAAAATGGAAGGTTTTGGTTGTTTGGTTTGACAGATAAACTAAATGCGGAAAATTAAAGTGTGAAAATTAAGATAGATTGAGAAAAAGAGAGAGCGAACACGAGATTCCTTCACCGATTAAGAGACTGTTGGGCTATCTATGGACCAAGTCATTGATTAATCATGCAATTATTCACGAATTATCTACTTCTCAAGCCTAATCGAATGTACGAAAATTCGAACAAACTTCTTAAGGAAAACCAACATGATATTAATTCCTAAATTAACTAAGCAGTGTCACACAAGCCTATCTACTTAGCTAATCACATTAAGCTCTTGGATTGATTAGGACATTAAGTTAAATTGGCCAAATCTAACCTAACATATTTCCATTCTTTAGGTTTCGTTATCTTTCGCTACTGATGATCTTAAAATCCTAGCAATCGAACCATGACTATAACTAAAATCTATTGCTAATCCAATCGAACCATGACTATAACTAAAATCTATTGCTAATCGAGTTAAGCATGCTTTGAATGCAATTACATACACATAAAACATACATAACATGGGCGAACGGACATACGAGTATTAATGATTAAGTTGTCAGTTTAATCTACCCATGCATTCATTCTAGGCATTCAAATGAGGAAAGAAAAACAAGAAGAAGCAGAAAAACCTTGAAAATTACACTAAAATCTCATAGATCCAAACCTCAAGATTGACGTTTGGGCCTTCAACCATTCATTGAATCCGAATCTCGATACCAAGACATACAAATAAAAGTCAAAATACAAAGAAATCTCATGGGTTTTTTCACAAGAATGGTAAAAAATCGAGCTTAATCGACCTAACTCTCCTTCCTCTCTTTTATCTAAATCAGAAAAAAAAAACATTTTTATACCGTAGTTGCAGCATAACTACACTACAAACCAACGTAATTATGCTAATCACAATGTTTTCGTAGCGTAAGGGGCTTGGTGTAGTGACATTGTCGCTAATCAATGGAAATACGAGTATTAATGGATCTTGCCATTTGCTTCAATGTCCGGAGCATAGCTACGCTCCAGACAACATTGTAATGCTGTTAATAAGTGAATCTTCTACCTTCTAGTTCGTTGCATCGTGGTTATGCTCTCGCCAAAGGTATTTTGATTATTTCTCATTCTCTTGAAGCCCAGTTGCTCATTTTAACTTCTAATTGCTTTAAATTAACCTAAATAGCCCGTAACGGCCAATTCTTCCTTCAAGACGATCGGTACCTATAAAATCATTAAATAAACACATTAAACGCCGTAACGACCATGAATTAAATGGAGGAAGATAGCACATTTTCGGTGCTATCAATCCTAACCTTCTCAGTATTAAGACTCCACTAAACTGCTAAATTAAGTGATCAATTTAACTTAACAATATTTTTCCATAAACTCAATAAAGGAACTGTATATGTCAAAAAGGTATGAAATATAAGTATTGCTCAAGCCATAAAACCCTAGAATATTCACATAATTAAACCCTTTATAGAATTTAACTCATGATTAATGATAAAAGATTGGATTTCACTAAATCAAAAATCATAACTATAAGATGATGTTCAACGGGTAAATAAAGAAAAGAGAAAATTACAATAAATAAATTAATAATAAATGTTAGAAACTACAAATCAAATAACTTGGGATAAATTCTCAAGCTTCAATTCTTTTCCCAGGATGATTCCCCATTTTGCAAGGTGAATTGTACCTTAACATGCACTTCCGTGGGAAGAGATATCCTAGAGTCACTATACCTTAGAGGAACTTTGTTCTTAAGGCTACTGAATTGAAACACTGAGAAGAAACCCAAGGGACTAGAAAATGGTGGTAAATGGTGATGATTTTGGTGATAGAGAGTTGATTGAGGAGGCTTCCCATCATTTATATAGACCCAAATTGGTTGAGGAATAACCTAAAATTGTGGTATGGACGTTTATCCATCATTTTAGGGGTTGAATAACAGCTTAGATCGAGAAAATAGTAACCATAATTGGCTAGGCATGAACTAGGAAAATTAAGGCTTCCTTATGCGGCTGCATCATTTTGCTATTGCGGGCACACCACTTAGAAAATTTGCAGAAACGGCAAAAAACCTGCCAAAATTCACTAGATCAACACCAAATCAGCAAATAATATTTTTCTAAGCTCATTAAGACCCTCCAAAGCTCATTTTGACTAATTTAGGGAATCTTGGGATCAAAATATCACAACAAGTGTCCTTTTACTATAAAAAAAATGTACTAAAATAAATGGTAAAAACATGCACTTTTTGACATCAATCAATAACCAACATCCGTTCAACATCGATGTAGATTTTGTACTGAACATAGGATCACGGGCCAACAGAGGACCATTGAGTGAGAGTAACTCGACGAAAAATGGCGAATAGTTTACAAATTTGATAACAAGTTGTAGAACTGGGTGCAACTATTAGAAACATGAAGTGTACCTTGCATTTAAAAACGAACCTGATTGTGGTCTCCTTAAAGACTATTGTAGAAGATGTCCAGTAACTTAAACGAATCTGTCACTATATCAAACTCGTCACGACCAAAAGATACCTTCCCAAGTAACTTAAAGCTAATTACATCTTTCCTATCTTCCTGTCATACCTCCCTCAATAGAATATAATGGCACAGAAGACCATTATAAACTAACTTAAATCCAAAAACTGCCTAAAAACAGTTTGCCTAAATATGTATAACTGCCTAGATGATAACTTTTTCTTAATATGTGAAATTGTTTTTGCCAGATGAGAACGAAAAGTCAAATTTTCAAGGAAATAGTTAGAACTGTGGATTTTAGTTATTAATGTCATCTGTAACATAAACCACAAAAACATAAGCATTTTGAACAATCAATTAGACAAAACAACAACAAAACATAAACATTATGTATGGAAACTGCCTTAAATATTGAGAAAAACTAGGGGCAAACTCGCCTGAGATTGTGTTTTATTCATGATGAACTCCAGACATTTACACTGGCATTCATGGGACATATTTACCTCGAGATTTTATATAGAATGGCACTAAGAAATCAACAGTCAACCAAATCTCGAGACAAATTCAATGAATCTTGAGAAACTTCATCCAATCTCAGCTGAGATTCAACTGGATTTCAAGCGTCATAGGATGAAGTCTCTAGAAAATCATTGAATTAAACCAACATACATTAAAAACAAACCGAAATATGAAAAATAAAAAACGCAAATATATAACTCGGATTTCTCAAATATCTTAAGCAACTTCTCAAAACCCTAACAAACATTAAACTAAACCTATAGTATCTGACTAAATGAAAGAAATAATAATGGAGAAGTTGCTTATATCCCTCTACAAAACAAGGCTTAAAAATGCATATAACCGTGTTAAGGATACAAATAACAGCGGAGATGAGCTAAATTTGAAAGCAAGTGAAGCGAGAACTCGACGAAGTGAGGTCATAAATGGTTTCCGTAGAGATGAAGGGTTTTTTCAATTAGAGGTATTTCGTCATTTCACAAGATTGCATCATTTGAGTTCCTAACATTCAAAACACAATCTTGGACCCGATCTCCTCCGAGAAGGTCTGAGAAAAATCCTTTAAACGACTTTACTAAAGGTATGCTATTTTGATAATATGTAAATTTAAGGGGTTATTTTGGACCATTTTCTTAAAAAAAAAAAAAGAAAGAAAGAAAAACCATTGATAAGAGAGATACCTAGAAATCAAATTTCTCATCTTTCTCGTGATCTCTCCCCTCTAATGTGTTCATATAAAGCACACTTATCTTAATTAAGAAAAGGGAGCTTGCTTTAATTTTCCTTTAATTTAATTTTATTTGCTTTTTCCTTTTCCAACGAAAAGGAAAAAGGAAAAGGAAAAGGAAAAGTGTATGAAAAGGTGGGTATATTCATGCATTGGGACCATGAATTGCCCCTAATTAGTGCCACATTAGTTAGAAAACAAATCATTTTACCAATAAATTTGAAAAGTATTCCCAAACTACTTTGTGGGTGGATAAATTAAGGACTATTATTACTTTCATAATCCTTTAAGCCCATGCCTTTATTTCTGGCTTCTTCTATGTTTTCTTTACGACAATTGCCACAAAAAGAAAAAGTGCATGACAGTTACGATTCAACTAATTAAATTTATCCCAATCATGTGTCGTTTCATGAGATCAGTTATACTTGTGTTTAGATTTTGACACAACTCATGGGAGAGAGTAAAAAAAAACTAACTTGTTAGTCGAGGAATGGTTAAAAGAGTTTAAGGATTATTTCTAACCATTGTTTATACTTCATGACACTAAAATTGTCCTTTTCAAAACTTCGTCCACTAAATAGACAGCTATGAAGCATAGATACTTCATATGAGGCAAAGAATCAGTATCAGATATGTATCGGATACCGATACTTCCAGATACTTTCCAGATACGTATCTGACACGCGATTTGACGTATCTATTTCTATGCGTACTTTTTTTTAAGAAAAAAGATGAGTAACTCATATAATCTTTCTTAATCTAAAATTAGGCAACATATTTAAAAAACTCACTACTCGAGTCCAAAAATAAAAGAAAAATAAATAAATAACGGACCAAACTCTAGACTATAATTATCCAATCTTCATCTTCACATTTGAGACCCCACAAAGTCCACCAAAATATAAACCATTTGGATATATTCAACAATAAGTTCTTCGTTTATCTTCATACTTCTCCTCTAATCTTCTTCTTCTTCTTTGCAATATGAGTCACTTTTCTATTGCATTTTATTAATTATTGTACTTCAACATCTTAGATGTTTTTTTTTTTATTGTATTTCAGTGTTTGTATTTTATTTTGTGCTATTGTTATTAACTTGTATGCTAAATTTATTTATATCCTAGACTTTCTTAAAGAAAAAAAATGTATCTTCAACGTATCAGTATCCTCGTTTTTTAATAAATATATATATTAAAAATATATATATAAAAAAATGACGCATCCTTAGACGTATTCGTATATTAGTTTTTTAGAAATTGACGAATTACCGTATTCGATCGTATCCGTATCGTAGAATTGTATTTGTGTCTGTGCTTCATAAATAGATAACAAAATCAAACTCTTGAAATCAAATATGTATTTTGTCAAATATATATATATATATAGAGAGAGAGATTTTAGAATTTTAGAATTTCTCCTCCTTTTCTTATTTTTTTACCTTGTTTCTCTCAATCTTTTTTCTAACGTGCTTTTTTCTTTTTATCTAATACTTTATTGGAAGCTTTCACCTTGCATCGATTTTGACTAAAACCAACAGACATTTGTGTGGTTTCAAAACCATAGATTTTAATCAAATGTAGATTGACAAGTTTTTTTTTTTGCCTAAAATTGGTGTCAATAGACCGATGTATCACCTACTGAACATTGTTACTCCATATTTGCTTTATATCAAATTTCCTAACTTTAGTGCGGTATCAGTTTCATTCATGTGCTCTTTTAGTGGGACACAATCGGATTAAAATTATACCTATATTTAAACTATTATTATAATTCAAATTAAGAGAAAAGTTCTAAACTATGATTTTTCCCATTTCTTTTGGCACAGAAATAGAACGGACGAAATTACGTGAGAGAAAGAACCTCTTTGGATACAACAAATATAAAATGAACTTGACTCAACTAACGTATCTACAAAATGTCTGTAGGTCGAATTCTCACTTTTATCATACTAAAAAGAAAAATAAAAATTATACAGCAATTTGAAATAATATACTTTTTTTTATATAGTATTAGATTAAATATGCGGGTGGGGAAATTGAACCTCTGTGTTCAAAGTTAATAAAATTTTGACAAAACCGCATCACTATTACTAGTTTGTTTTATTTATTTAAACTCGAGCTTCAGCTAATTTGACGGTCAAAAGCGGGTGCATTTAATTTCTATTGACTTTCTTCCATGCTTCAAAAAAAAAAATTATTGCATCAATTTCTCTTTTAGTTTAAAATAGATTTATATCCTTTTCAAAAAAGGGAAAACAAAATTACAAAATAAATTTATTAGCTAATTGCACACCGTCTGCGGGGTTCGAACCCACGACCACGTAGTTTTAAATTCACACGCTCTACAGCTGTGTTAAGACTGCTTGTTGAACATGTTTCTTTATGTTAATTAATTTTACATTTTCTTTTTATCATCATGCATATTTATTTATTTATTTGAAAGGAGCTCATTCATTAATTTTCTGTGGTTGAGATGTGACTCTTAATTATTTATTTTATTTTGTTATTATCTTTTAAGTCAAAGCATGCAAGCAGCAATTGAGCTAAGTTACCAAAAAAATATATATTTTACAAAATTTCAACATCCTAATACAAGATAAATTAATCATCAAACAAACTTTTTATTCAATATTAAAATTTATTTTAGAGAAGTTTGGTGTATAATTTGTATAGCTTTCAAGAATTTGAACTTGTGTATTTAGATTGTGAATATAAAATTTTAAGTTCGTATAATCTATTTTTAGTTTGAGTGGATTTATAAAAGTGACAAGTACAACTTAAAATGTGATAATTAAACTTGATATCTCATCATTCACCATTCAATCTATAAAGTTTAGATGAAAAATCCTTATTATGTTATTATTATTTTTTATATTAAAAGAATATAAGATAAATAAAAAAAATTAGGTATTATTTTAGAATTAGAATCGTGATTACAATTATCAAAATTCGTGACTACTTAACTAACCATCTTTCAAAATTATCAGATTTGGAGTTTGTAATTGGTTCCATTTTCATTGATTCTCTCTCTTTTCTTTACTAACACTTCATTCTAATTAAATAATAACAAATTAAACTATAAATTTAGGTGTTTTTTTAGCTTGATATCTTGTCCATTAGGTTATGGTTATTATACTAAGACTTGCCAATAATCAAAATTTGTATTATGTATCTCGAACTTTTCAAATTATAATATTCTTTTTTATTATCTTAGGTGAAAAACCAATAATTTAGTTAAATAGACTTGTAAGATAATGATAGATGTGGCCACATGGGTAAAAGAGTAATTAAGCAACTAGGGAATCTATGTCATTTTCTGTTTCAATAATAGGATTAATTCTAGAACCAAACTTTTTTTTCTTATTTTTTAATGCTGACGTGGCTAACCACTTTCGAACCTAAACTTGACCTTTTTTGCCCCAAAATAATGTTCACATTATTATCTATTTTTTACATAAAAAAGGAAATTTTCCCACTGAAAAATGTAAAACTATTTATAGAAATAGTAAAAAAAAAAAAATTGATAAAATATTAGTAGACTTCTATCCACGTCTATCACATAGTATTGATGATAGAATTCTATCAGTTTCTATCAACAATAGACATTAATAAACTTTTATTAGTCTCTATAGAAAAAGATTAAATCTTACTATTTTGTATAAAAAAAAATTCCTTTATTTTTTAATTTTGAAAATCACTCTACAAAATCTAATATAGAAAACTTCGAATTTAGGAAAAATACTTAAATCAAATAATTTTTTACTAGCTATAAATAATGCTTTAATTATGAGTCATGACTACAATTAGAAGTTTAATTTCAAAACTTTATTGCAGATTAACTATTGGTTTAGTTCAAGTTGGTCACATTCAAGAGTATTATGAATTTAATAGCCTATAAATAAGTTGGTTTGATTACTACATACATGTGTTCATTTGTACTTTTCTTGATTGATGATTATTTAATATAGTACTACGTAAAATAATGGATGACTTTAATGAAATGTAAAGCATACATTATATTAAATTAAAGTGGGTGATGCACATAAATTGAAATTTGTATATGTTTTTTTATTATAACAAACATGAAATAGGGATTGGTGTTGGAACTAATTTAATAGTTAATTTATTTGTAGATATTGTGTGATCTTAATTGTGGACATATAGTTTTCTAAAATTAGCCCATTTGATTTTAAGTAGTTATGCCTCTTTAGTCTCCTATTCATCATCTCATAGTGAGAGTTTTTTATAGGTTATGATCTAAATTTTAGATAATTCTAAAACTTTGTAGCTTTTGGTTTTCATCTATGCTTAGATCTTTTATTTTGATTATTTTATATAGTCATTTTAGAATAATCATGAATTTGAGTTTTATTAATTTTTCCGACAATTTGAACTTTTGCCAATATAAATATAGTTCAACTAGTTAATGTATATAAATCATTAACTAAAAAAGCCAATATTTATACTCCTAACATTGCATCTTGTTAATTGAACTAAAAAATAGAGAGATTTGAACCTTCGAAGTGAGGAGAAAATGACTAACGTTTTAATTTGTTAAATTATACTATGTTGGTTTATAGCATTTTTTTAATTAATAAATATACTAAAAAACAACTTTCAAATTCGTGTTTATATTTTTATATTTTAAAGTTTCAACTTTCAACTTTTAATCCCTTGTATAGTTTTTATATTTTTAAATATACTTTTTTAAATCTCTAACAACTTTCAAATTCGTGTTTATCAAATTTCTCTAGATCAACCTTAATCTTTAAAGTTGTAATTGTAATTAAATTTTCTATACCTACAAAACAAAGTTTTTAACAATTCTCTAAACTTCCAATTTTGTAATTCTGGAAAGTAATACAATGGATAATAAAACTTATCATGTACAAAATTGAAGATTAATTGCTTTAATAATTAAAATATTTTAAAGTATTTAGTATTGAAGCTATTGAACACCATGGTAGATTAAATCTAATATGTGTTTGAAAAAAAAAAATCAAGTTTGACCTTTAATTTTTCAGATTATCACTGAGTTAAATCCAAAATTAAAATAAGTGTGGCAATTTTTACCATTTACTCAATTTTTGCTTCCATTAATTTCAACAACAAAAAAAAGAACATAAAAGTATTCGTAAATTATCTAATGTAAAAATACTTTGCAATTGCATAAGATTAAGATTTACCATGGTACAAATTAACAATAGAATAAATTTGCTAAAATTCCAAAAATTTTAACCAAAGAAAAATAGGAATGCTCGCTATCTTTTTCAAAAAATTTATCAATATCACATCGTTTATATGTTTTATAATTCATTAAAGTAAGAAAGAAATGTTGAAATATTGTAATACTCAAAAGTTTGAAATAAGATTGCAAATTATTGGAATAAATTGTATGTGACTATTCGTGTAGAGACGCATTGTTTCACAAATGATTATGTCTTTTTTGTAATTAATCAACTTGAAAAAATAACATGCTATTTAAATGACCATAAATAATCTATAAATATGTATTTTTTTTTTTCATATTTCACTTTAAAACCTTTTTTACGATCATTTTTCTCCCATAAAACATTTCACCATTTTTGTCAATTTGTTCAAGCTTAGTTTATTTTTACAAATTATAGTTCGTTGGATCTTGAAGATCTATCATGAGAAATAATTACTCAAGCATTATAGTGAGTAAAATCATTTTAAGGGGATTACATTGAGATTTTTGGGTTCAGTTTATCTCATGTGTATCATGTTATATATATATATATATATATATATATATTCTATGTGATATTAATCCTATAATACGAACCTTATCTAGATTTAACATACAATTTGACGAAATTGAAAGGTGACAGATAAAAATCAATACAAACATACGAGGGCAGTCAACATTGATTTTTTTTTTTCTTGTATATAATTTTGCTTCTTCCTTTTTACGTAAACTTTATAATATAATATAATATAATATAATAATAACATCAATTTATTTTATATATTTGTAAAGTTAAGCTCTAACGGGGCTTAAAGAAAGTAAATTACCAATCTCCTTTTCCGATAATCGTCTTCTCCACCTAAATTCTCTCTGCAAAATCCCTCTCTCTTTCGACATGTCGGGAAGTGAAAAACGACTTCCTTTCTCTTTCTTTCTGATATTTCTGTACGGAGCCACCGCAATTCTGACACCTCCTTCATCCTCCGCTTCCTTAGACACCTTCGTCTTCGGCGGCTGCACGGTCCAAAAATACATTCCCAATTCACCCTACGATTCCAATCTCAACTTACTCCTTAGCCGCCTCGTCGCCGCCGCCACTTCCGCCGCCTACGGCAACTTCACTGTCATCGGCTCCGCCCCACAAGACACCATCTACGGCCTCTACCAATGCCGGGGAGACCTCAACTCCGGTGACTGCTCTCAGTGCATTGCCGGAGCGGTGAGCCGTCTCGGGACCATCTGCAGCGACGCGTGCGGCGGCGCGTTGCAGTTGGAGGGGTGTTTCGTCAAGTACGACAACAAAAGCTTCTTTGGAGTAGAGGATAAGACGGTTGTGGTGAAGAAATGTGGGCCGTCGATTGGGTCTGACGTGGACACGTTGACTGGGCTTGATGCTGCGCTGGCGTATTTGGTTAGCAGCGGTGGGACCTACAAAACAGGTGGGTCCGGAGATGTACGGACTGTGGCTCAGTGCGTTGGGGATTTGAGTGTGAGCGAGTGTCAGGATTGCATCTCTGACGCCATCGGACAGCTCAAATCCGCTTGTGGGCCTTCCGCTTGGGGGGATTTGTTTTTGGCTAAATGCTACGCGCGCTTTACTAGAGGTGCAGCCCACGCGCAAGATAATGGAAATGGGTTAGGATTTGGAAATGCAAATGCTAATGGAAATGGAAATAGTAAGTCAATTTTTTTTTTTTTTTTTTTACCTTTCTTGCTTAATATGGTTTTAAAATTTGAACTCATATATTTGCAATTGAAAATGATTTTGGTTTTAGTTTTATAATTTTGAAAACTTGGCCTTTTGAAGTATTTGTTTAATATTAAAAATGAAAATAAATTTTTGAATTTTTTTTTATCTTGAATTAGACTAAAATCATGTTTGGATTCACAGATAAAAAATTATTTTCTAAAAAAATATTTTTTTAAAAAATGATTTATTTTCAAAATTAAATAATTAAAAAGTTAAATCAAATTGACTAAAAATGAAATTTGTAAGTGAATTTTTTTTTTTTTAATAAAAAATCAAATGGGCTTTCTTTTTAATATCTTTTTTCTTTTAAAATTGTTTAAGTGAAAAATTTTAATATCTTTTTAAATAATTCAATATTTCATTTTTCTTTTAAAATTGTTTTTATTTTTACTTTAGGACTCTTTTGATAGGTCAATTTGGTGAAGGGCTTCATGTGTAATTTTTTTAAGATTGTTTGGAAGGAGAATATGAATAACTACGAATAAAAATTTATAATAAAATAAAACGATGACCCTTGTAAATGGGGTAGCTGTATTTCGAAACTAGTTCTCCAAAACCCCCTTTTTTTTTTCTAATTTTCTTAAAATTCAGCTAGATTAAAATTTTTTAAATTAATATTAAAAAGATATTAAAATATTTTCTAGTTTCAACTTATTTGTGGAATTTTAATATCGTAGTGGGTACTTCTAAAAAAAAAAAAAATGAATTCTAGTGGGTAGTTTACTTGTAATGTAAAGTCATTTTTCTAAAATATTTTGTACCTTTTCACATTAGTGACATTATTATAAAACAAACAAAAATGTTCAAAATTAGGAAAAAAAATGAAGAAAGAATATTCAAATTACACTCCCAAAGACTTTTCTTATTCTTTGGAAGAAAATGGCAATAAAATAAGATAATGTGTCCTTAAATCAAGTGACTTTGCACCTTTAATATGCCAAATATTATTCTTTATATATTTGTCTTTCAACCCATCTTTTACTTCAACAACTTTTTTGCTTTTTTTTCTATATACCTAAAAAAATAATTAATAATTAAATATGAATATAAAATTATAGTTGAGTAGAATTGAAACGATAACTCAAATTAAACTAAAGGAGATTATCCTAATAGTAGATCCTTGTTTTTTAGAACAAATTTTAGTAAACATGCATTTAAAGTTGGACAACTTATTTTATTTAATTGTATTCACATAATTTACCAATTTTTTTAAAAAGTAATTGTTTGAAATAGTAAAACTGCTGAAATTATTTTCAAAATATAATAAAATATCCACGATCTATCTCTGACACTAACAGATATATCACAATAGATGTCTATCATGGTCTATCGCAGTCTATAATAATGACATTTTACTATATTTATAAATAAGGTATTCATTTTTTTTATTTGAAAATAATTATTTTTTAAAACACAAATGAATTACTAGGTTCCAATAGATGAGAGAGAATTTAAAAAATGATTTTCCATTAAAAAAAAAAGTGATTAGTTGGAGTAATATATTGGCAGCAGACTCAAAGGACAATGACAATGAGACGAACAAGACATTAGCAATAATTATTGGACTCATTGCAGCGGTTGCCTTGCTCATCTTATTCATCACTTACCTCAACAAAAAATGTGAAAAGGGAAAAGGTACTTCTTGGTTTCGAGTTTAATTTCTATGTAGTCTTATATTTCAAATTTTACTATTCTATTCTTGAGTTTTTAAATTTAGTTTTTATTTGATTCTTGTTTATGTATTTTTTTTTTTTTTTAAAATTTTAAAATATGAATAAGGTTTTATGGGCTAAATTATACAAACTATCATTTATCTATCTTGATGTTTTTTTTAAAAAAAAAATTAAATATTTCAAAATATTAGAGACAAAATTGAGACCACTTACTTAGGAGAGGAAAATTGAAATAGTATAATCAAATCATACATATATAATGGCGATATATAATTACGTAACAATACATACTTCATTTAAAATTTGTCTAAAAAAGAGTGTTGAAGTTACCTAATCTTTTCAATTCTATTTAATAACTATTTGATATATAATTTTTGAAAATAAAAAATACAATTTTAAAGAAAAAAAAAAAGTATTTACCCAAAAAATTACAAGAAAACAAAACATAGTACAAAAACAAAATGGTGAAGCCTTATTTTATGTGTTAGGTATTTCAATAGATGATTCTTTTTTAATCAAATAAAAAGATTAAGAGAGAATTTAAAACTTTTTAAGGCATTGTGTTATTATATATTTTCTTAGGATTAAATTCCCATATTTGATTATGCAGGTTGTGGCCAAATCTGTAATTTCACAGCTTTCTGGGTATAATTTTCTCTCTATACTTTGATTTTTGTTGGTCTGAAAAAATAAAAGAGTTTAATTAAAAGAAAGTGTATGCAAGAAGAAGGAAGGGGCCTCAGCAGAAGCAAAGACAAGAAGATTCAACAGAGAATTATAAGAAGAAGAAGAAAGAAAAAAGAAAGCTACAACATTTTCCCACTTGATTTTTCAGCCTCTCTTTCCATATTTGCTTTTATGTTATAATATTGATGTTGTATATATGTATAACTTAGGTCTTCACCAATATTTCTTACAAATTTTTTTAAAAATGCGCATTTTATGAGGTTAAATTTTTACGATGTTTTAAAAAATTCAGCCAAGTTTTGAATAATAATAATAATAATAAAGGAAACACAGATACAAAAAATATCAAACTATTTATAGAAATAGCAAAAAAAAAAAAAAAGCTTCTATCAATCTCTGTCAAAGAATATTAAAATTGTGTTATTTTGTGTAAATAGTTTTTCTTATCTTTCTATTTTTGAAAATTCTTCATTGTAAGAAATTGAGAAAAAATATGCTTAATTCTAAAAAATAAAAATTAAAAAGAAAAAAAAAATGAGATGGTTACTAATAGGTTTTAGTTCCTAGACTTTTGAATTTTTAACTCTGGATCTACTAGTTACAAAATTGAAAATTTAAAGTTTTTTAGATACAAATTTTAAATTTATATGTCTAATAAATCGATTAATTTTTAAAATTGGACAAATCGTTAGCCGCAAAAACTTAAAAGTTTCTGAACTTAATCGAGACAACTTTGACCAATGAAATTTAAGTTTGATGTTAAAAAATTGAGTCTATATATGTTTTGTATGTGAGTTTTGCTTATTTCATACTACAAACTTTAATAATCTTGTAGCATACATTCATATTAAATGATGCTTTTTTTTATTACATATTTCAACCTTTACGTAAATCTTTTAACCTACAAACCAAACACGCATAATACACAAACTTTTAAGTCAAGACTACTTAGTTCAACATCATAAATTACGTGTAAATGATTAAGAAGTTTGTGATTTAAATCTTCATCCATTTCTATATTGTACGAAAAATGCACAAATTTCAATAATTCATATAACGTATCTCTTCTTAATCTAAACATAAATTATATAGATAAAAAATTTCAATCCAAAAAATTCTAGTGTGTTTGAAATAATTCGAGAGAGATATCTTTTAAAAAGATCATTTTCCAGTAAAATAGTATAGAAAAATTAGTATGTGTTAGTATAGTCAATTGAATGGTTCTGAATGATCGAAAATGTTTTTTTTAATCTTAATAAATAAAAAAAACTTAATTAAATAGTTTATTACTTCAACAACCATTGTTGTATACACATTTGAAAAATATATATTATCCAAAAATGAGTTTTAACTTTTAAAAAAATTAAAATCTAAAGACTAAATTATAACAAATAACCTTGAACTTTCCTTTTTGTTTAAAAAATACTCCTATACTTTTAAAAGTTGCAATATTACCGCTCAACTTTCATAAATGTTTCAAAACTACCTTTGGAGAATGAATTCTTTAGAATTTCGAATAAAAATCGGGAATTAGAACTTGTGAGGATGACCTAAAACGATGTGATGATTCAAAATTTCATTCTATGTCATTTACTACACCATTTCACATTTCAATTTCCATCTAAATTCTAATGAATTTCTACTCGAGGGTATTTTTGAAATGTTTATAAAAGTTCAAGGATAATATTACAACTTTTGAAAGTATAAGAGCATTTTTTAAACAAGTTCAAGGATATTTTTTTATAATTTATCCTAATCTAAAAAATCATTTCATAAGCTTTACTAAACACATTTTAAATTACTATTCTTTACAAAGTTCATAAAAACCTAGATGTTATTTATTGGAAAAAAAAAATCTTTTCACAAGTTATTCAAAATACAATATTTATTAAATTAATATGACTCAAATGAATAAAAGGACCTAGTTGTCCAATTTTCATTAAAAAAAAGGTGAATCAAAGTTGAATAATTGCTCTATCACATCTGCCAACCTATGAATTGACCAAGATGTCTTTTACTCAATCCATAACCAAAAAGTGGGTTTGGGTAATTGCCCTTCAAAAGGGTTATTGAAAAAGATACCTATTCTATTCATTTACCAATTTTGCCCACAATTTAATAGCTATAAACCTCAATTCTTATCAAGATCTTTTAACAATAAATGTATTTTGCCCATTTTTAATATGGAGTTATGGATGCAATTAAAGATATGTAGTCCAACTTGCTATCTCGATAGAATTTTTGAATGAAAATTAAGACCTAAAATAGTGTGGTGATGATCGAACTAGAACAGTGTGGTAAACCGACATTTTCATTTCAGATCACTGCAACACTATTCTACGTCTTAAAACAATCTTGAAATGTTTATGAAAAGTCAATGGTAATATTACGACTTTTGAACGTATAAGGATAAAGTAGGTAGATTACCTCCTTTGGAACTTATGGAGTTAGTCATTAAAATAAGGCATAAAAAAAACTGTCATTATCTCTCTCATCACTATCATGACAATGAAAAAAAAAAAAGGTGGTAGGGAAGTAATTATGTGAGAACCATACAAATTATAATCTCATCTCACCTCTCTCATCCATTATTCATATTATATCTTTAGGTTTTGCTTTTTAAACCTTAGAAAAACTCACTTTTTGGCTATCCTTCCTGTCCCAATCTTTGAAATGGATTCTCAAACTTAGGAGATGTTGATATATCAACTATTTTATTTCCCATGATTTTATTAGTGTGCCCCAAATTCTCAATGATTTAGAATCATATTATAAACTCACTTTTTATAATAAACTCAACTAATATTTCAAGTTTGTTTGTTGGTAAGCAGTTTGAAAAAAAAAAAAAAATTCAACGAAAGTAAAGTTGTATTTATGTTATTATATATATGTTTAGTAATTTATTCAAAAATCAGATCTCATTACTCAAAATGTATTTGATAATATCTTTATAAACCTTTAAAACTAGTTTTATTTAATTACCCACTTAATATCAAGTGGAATACAAACTATAACTATTTTAATTTATGAACTTCATTTGTGTTTATACTTATTATTTTACAATATCATATAAGTTCTAATATATTATATTATACAAATTTTAATTTAATAAAAAAATAATTAAATTTATAACATGGAATACCCACTCTCTCTATATATAATTTTATATTTAAAAATTTCAAATCCAAAATCTGGAGACCATAAAAACATATAGAACCATGTTTGTTTTCAAAATTTTCTTGTTTGAATCATATAAGATGAAACACTTCAAAAAAAAAAAAAAAAAAACTAAATCATTAAAAATGTCCTTATATTTTGTACTTTGTGTAAAAAATATTCATGAACTTTCAATAGTTTCAAAAGCACTTTAAACTTTCAAAAAGAATTCAAAAATACCTTTATTATCACTACAACATGTTGAGAATGTCCTAGAACTCGCAATTCGTAAATTTTGTGTTAAACATTCTATTTATCAATAAAATACTAAATATTATTGAGTATTTTATTCAATAAAGTTGTTGATTTTGCATTCTATTATGAAAATCCAATAAACATATCCATGACTATAGTATGAATACTTTAACTTTATGTGGTGACATACACAGGATCAAGTTAATAGTATATAGCCTAAATGATCTATAAGTATATATATGAAATTGGGTATCTCATCCTGGTAACACTATCGAATGCGACCCATTTTGTATAGGTAATAAAGATGACTTGATTCACAGATAATTCATGTAGAGATATGTGAGTGGGGGCATCTTATGCAATGAATTTGCATATAGACTAGACCACAAAATAGTCACATTTTCTTTATAACGATCGTTTACTGTTAAAAACTGACTATTTCATACTTATGTAACCTAGGATAACTCGATCTTAATCCTAAGCTAGCTATGAACTCTTGTTTATTCGGGATTATCCTTTGATCTGCATGAGTGAGAGTAGTCCAACAACACTGCTCAATAAGCCTTCCATTTTGAGGATAAGACCAGATGGATAACTGGGGACATAACCCTACAAGATGAAATTCACTCCTATCAATTTTAAGGTTAGCAGATAGGTTGTTCTCTTAAGTGCTGATTCCAAGACTTGAACAATCGGGGCCCACCTTCTCATGATAGAGAAGAACATGATTCATAAATAGTAATATGTATAAAAAATTATTCATTAGAGGGTCAATGAGAACTTAAGGAACAAGATGTATTTACAGGGGTAAAATGGTAATTTTTGACCCAACTGTAATTACGAACGACCTGTGAAGGATCGACTTACTAAATATGATTTATATGGATATAAATATATCTACAGTGAGGAGAGTGCAACTATCGAGCTATAGTGGTATGTATTGATAGTTAACAAATAGTAATTAATTCGATTAAAGTGTTTTAACGAATTAATTACAGATCGTTGAAGCTCATGATCTGTAAGTCCATTAGGTCCCTCTACTAGCTCATTAAATTAGAATAATAAATTGAATATTGACGTATGAAATTAGGGTTATGAATTTAAAATGTTCAAAATCATTTTTAGGGGTTTTCGATTGATTGTATATGATACAATTATAAATGTTTAATTTAATTGAAATTAGACGAAATTGGAAAATCAATCAATATTTAAATTATGGTTAAAATATAAAATTGATTTATTGGTGATATTGATATTTTATTAATTTAATATTTAGATATTAAATTAATATTATTTTAATTAAAAAGTTTAATTAAAAATCAATTAAAATTAGGTTTATTCAATTAATTATTTTTGAATTAATTTTATAAAACTAATTTAAAAATATAAATAAAAATTATTTTTGAAATCATTTTAGGTTAGTAGATTTTTCCAATTTTTGGGAAAAATCCACTAACCACGTTATGATGGATAGTCACTAAAATCCATTTCTAGTTGATGATGAACTTCAAGCTGGAGCTGTTCTTCATGCAATCCTGTATGTTTGCATGAATTCTACCTATATATAGAAGCTCCATGCATGAAGATCAATTAAGCATTATGAGTTATACTTGTTGAAGTGATAACCTAAAAACCCTACATACCCCTCACTTGTTCTTCATCAGTTCAACTTGATTTAGTGTTTCCACCACACGTTCCTGCTTGAGCATAGTAGAAAAGATCTCGGTGGTAGTCCTCTTGATATTTCAAGCTCTATCTTGGTGGATCTCAGCCGAATTTTTGAAGGATATCTTCAAAGATAATATGTGTTTCAAATCCTCTTTTGATTATCATATAAACATCATGCTTAAAACTCAAATTAAATATAGTTCAAGTGCTTATTGATTCTGTAGTCTTCCGTTGCATGATATTTCATTCATTCACAACAAATATCACATACGATAGCATTAAGAAAATACTATCGTAGACTTTCAATAGCATATAGCATTTTCGAATTGCTGTCGTAGCTCATGTTATTGAAAATCCTCGACTTTCTATAGTTTTTTTTAACGCTATAAAAAAGGCTATAAAAAGTCAATTTAAGATAGCGTAAATTTAATGTTATGAAAAATTTTCATAGCGTTAATAAAAAAAAACGTTATAAAAGCATTTTATAGTGTTTTTTGTAGCAGTAAAAAAATGCTATAAAAGATATTTTATAACATATTTCATAGTGGTAAAAAGCGCCACAAAAGACTTTTTATAGCGTTTTAGACATGTTGTGGTAACCCATGTTATTAAAAGTTCCCAATATTCCATATCATTTTTTTAACGCGATAAAAATGCTATAAAAAAACCTTATATTGCATAATTTTAACGTTATGATTGTTATTTAATAGCATTTTTCATAACGATAAACTTGTTGCAATGCTTATTTTATATATGTTTTTATAGTTTTTTTAAATGCTATGGTAGGTTTCCATAACAATTTCTTATTGCTATTTATTATTAATAGTAACTAATATCATAAACTTCTAGAACTTTAGTGTCCCAAATAAGTTAATGTGCATTCTTTAAACTATCATATAAAACTATTTAATTGACTTACTATACCATGTTTATTTACAATTATCCAACAATAAAATAAATTCAACAAGTAATTTTCAATAAATATGTTACAAAATTTACTAAGGAAAGTATCATGATTATAAACTACTTAAAGTTAAGTGAGTTTCTTACTTGACATATTAGCCTATTCAAGTTTTGATTTGTCAGCTACTAGTTCATTACATTAATTTGAGATTCTTCTCCGGAGATGAAAATACCCACAAACTATATTCCAGTTTTTATATTATATTGGAATCCTTCTAAACCTACATTTCAATCCAAAACATAATTAGTTAAAAGTGTACAAATTTCCTGCAAGAGTTATTTTGAAAATTCAAACACAATGGCAAAATCTAAGAAAAGTTAGGTAGATTATAGATAATAAAACCTCTTAACTTAGAAATACATGAACCAAATATATCTGTTTTGATGAGTTGCTTAGTATAAGAATGAAGTGGAACTTAAATTAAAAAAATTACACATACTTTACTTAATGGAAAGCATAATTAAACAATAAAATTAATTTTGAATGAAAATGCAAAATAGGACATTGTAAACAAAAGCAAAGGCTAAATAGTACCTTGCAACTAAACTTAATAAAAAGTTTAGATAATTGAAAATTTGAAGTGTTCATCCCAAACATGCATGTATGTGAAAAATAGAACCACCTTTTATCAAATAACTGCTTTTGGGGTGAAAGTGAAACTAGAAGTGCAAACTTAAAGCAATCAGATGACATTCTATATGCAAAAAAGGATGGTATTTTTGTCAGATTTACATATAAAATTGTTTTTATAGAGATGAGAGATATAGAAGATTTTTACCAAATTGCCAAGGAAGAGAATTAATCCTAACTATTATATAGTTGTATCACAATAACCAGAAAAATTCATCAACATAGGTTGTATCTAAAGCAATATAAACAATAGTGGATGAATCAAAGCCAATTCGAGATTTCAAGTACTTGCAGCTGCAAGACCTCATGAAGAAATCAAAGTTTGACATCCTTCAACATTCATTGTTATTTGGCATGGCGTCAGAAGCAACAAGAAGCACATAGAGTTGAAGAAGCTATAATTTAATCAAGCCCCAACAGCAATAAAAATAAGCGATAAATTAGAATGACATCACAATGAAATAGGTTAAGGGAGAAAAAGTTAGATAGTAAAATTAATCAAGATGCAAAGAACATATGCTTCAAATTATAGCAACAAGTTCATCAGAACTGCCAAAGTATAACCAAAATTAAAGCAATAGTTCAAAATTGAAACAATAGTTCTCTTGATCCTTCAAAACCAAGGAACAACTATCAATATGCTTCAAATTTCAACTCTTCAAATTAGTAGCACAACTAAAAATGTCAAGTTGTACAAACAAGAGGTTGGAATTCATTACCTTGCCTTTGATCCAACTATTCAAATAAAAAAAAAAATCTGCCAAAACTAAGCACAATTATAGCAAAAAGGATAAATCAATCCTAAGATAGAGTACAAACAAGAAAAAGAAGTAAAATCTATATTACTTGAAATAAATCCATATTTGAAATATTCACCACTCCTAAGTAGTACCTATAAATAAAGATGAAGGTGCACTAGAAGAATTTCGGGTTTTAATATTGGTTTTAAACCGACAATAAAGATAGTGTTATTAAAGCCCTTTAATGTCGGTTTAAAACCGACATTAAAGGGCTTTAATAACACAGTCTTCAATGTCGGTGCAACCAACATTAAAGGTCTTTAATGAAATTTCCAACCGACATTAAAGGGCTTCATTGTCGGTTAGCCCTTTAATGTCGGTTGCAACTGAAGACCAAGAATCAATTGAAATCCTCTAAACCGACATTGAAGCCCAGGATCTGTCCGTTTTTATCAATTATTGTCTGTTTTTTTTAAAATTCCGTTGCCCCATTTTTTGGTCAAGAAGTTAAAAACGACATTATATGTCTCGTGTTGGGTCAGGAAATGTCCATCCTTGTTTTTTATTAAAAAGTATAAAAAAATTTGCATGGCAAGCCATCAATATTTGTCTTTCACCTATGAATTTATCCACAAACAAGAATCAATATTTCCAATCCATTACATATACTCATCAAAATATGAAATAAACACACTGATCAACAACATTTGCATAACAATAACAAACTTTCATAGAATACTTGCACCAAGCCATCATTTCTCTCATTCACAAATATCAATTAGTACTAATGCCATGAATACTTAACACCAAATACCCCATGAACACAAAAATATTATACATAAATCTTCCAATAAACAGATCATGGTTAGATAAATTTGTATTCATTCTAAGCTAACATTTACATTCTATTGAGACAAAAAAACAAGAATTACATCCTTACACAAATCGGCCAACAAAACTTGTCCATTGGGTTCGAATTACGTCAATCTCTCCTTGGGTATATGCATTTTTTTTTATTAAACTACAAAGAGGAAAAAAAAGAAGAAGATAAATTCAACATAAGTTTACGTCCATTTATTAAATTAAAGCTAGTATATAAAAAATAAATAATTTATGTACGAGGCTAGTAATGGGAGTAGTAGGATTATGCATTATTTCGTGTATATACTTTTGCACATAGTTCCCGCATCTACATAATCTAATTGACGGGGGCACTGCATATAAAGAAGCTAAAAACAATTATTCTTATGTTCGAATGAACATAAATTGTTAAAAAATGAATGCAAATTTACCTTTACAGGTTTTCATTTTGGTGAAGACCGATGGTGTTGGAGATTGTGCTTGGCTTGCCATGTTTTCAATCCACTAAATAGTTTGAAAACATTAGTTAAACATAAATACTTCAATTAAGAGCTAATAAAGTTCAATTACACTTACATATTTATAACTCCATGAAAATCCTCTGAACCTTACTTCGAAGAGAGTCCAAAACATAAAAAGCACAATTTTCTTATAGATTGATTACTATCAATATCCAATGATAACTATAATAAGCAATAATTTTGAAATATTAGTATGTGTATAATGCAAATTAAAAATAACTTAATAACTTGTATTTACTTACTTTGTGTTATATGGAATAAAGACTAATTGGGCTAAATTAGCCAATTCTAGTTGATTGGCTAAATTTATGGATCGAATATCTTGTGACTTCACATGTGATGATATTCTTGCTTGATCAATTATAAAAAACTTCTTCGTAATATCATGACCACATTCATCCCAAAGATACCTAAACAAAGTAAAAGCTATTAATTAAACATGAAACAAAGTATACATGAGTGAATCTAGATGAGTAATACTTACGCAATGTATGTCGAAATACACATGTAGCCTATTTCAACCATATTGCAATATTATCAAATCATTGCGACCTAAATAAATAAATTTGTCTCTTCTAAATATATGCTCGTCCAAAGTGATATGGATCATGTCTACATCGTTCATGTTATGCATGGCATGTCCGTTCAATAGTTTCATGGTACCATTGGCGTCAGTATATTTGTAGGACTGGCTGAAGCTCTTAATTGTTGAATGGTCCTACCATAACCAAAGTTACAAAAATTCAAAGTAGGAGAAATAATAAATAACCAAACTCATATACTGAAAAAGAGACATACTTTTTTCTCGTCAACCATAACTACAAGTTCACGAGGCCATTTTATGAAGTTGCCCATTGCTTGATTTAAGAACTCTATTTTACCCTTCACAGGAATTAGTATAGGCAAATCTTTTCCAATGACAATGTCAATCAGAACTTTAACAGTTAAGCATGACACATCATCATCAAATATTGTGGCTACTGCAACAATATTATCTACAGTTCCTATAGCCAAGTGGCATGGTGTCCCATAACAAATTTGAAAGAACTTATGTCATGCATGGTTAAGCACGTACAATACGATCAAAAGTTAAAAGTCACAACAAATAAATTACCTCCAAATCTTCTTTAGGCATCTTCTCAGTATCTTCTTCTTCAGATGCACTTAGTGCAACACTTCCAACAGATAATTTGGACTGATGAGATTGTCTGCTGTAAGTTCTTTCTCTTGATACTTTACCATGTCGAACTTTTTTTCACTAGAGCCTCCTTCAATTTCTTGGCTCATTGAGGACTTTAGTTTTACTAATTTGAAATATTGGGAATGGGAAACAAAATCACCACGTCCCCAATGTTCCTCTGTACTCCATGCTTTGATCAGAACATCTTCACCTTCATAGACTTTAGCCAATTTATCTTGTAAAACATATTACAATTTTCACACAATATCTATATCATCACAAGTTACAAACATTATATATATGCCATCTTAAACTTTGCACAATATAAACTTACAATCCGATTGGCACATTCTCGAGTAGCTTCATCAAAGTATTCATTATTTTTTCCTTTTCTTGCTTCTTTCCATAAAGTCGTCCGATAAGAAGGATCATTCGATAGGTTCTACATGAATATACATATTTAATTAGCATAAACATATTAGAATAAAAAATTTAATTTAAGTCGAAAAAATCACTAATTCTTGGGCAAGATCCGCATAACCCTTTCGAGAAATGTGATGATTATATACACATTTCGCACATCTTTCTTTTTGAAGACGATTGATTTCCTGTACAACAAATCTAGTTGAAGTTACCTATCAAAACAATGATAATGTTGATATTTAATTTATTGTGAATGACTTACATCCCATTCTTCACTCAATCGTTCATTGACGAACGATGTCCACTAATCTTGCTCTATATGAGAATATTGTTGGGGAGGAAATTGTAAGACCGAGGGTTCATCCTTAAATGGAAGTATGAACTTTTGAGTCAATATTATCTTGAAAGTCTGAAACTTCCTAGATGCAGACATGAGCATCTCTTTCTGAAGAGTTCCATGAGCACGTTCGGATCGCTCCGATCTCACAGTGACCGAAATACATATTATACATTCAATACATACAGTTATGCAAACAAACCTTAATTAACGACATACTAAGAACAAAAAAATAACAGGGAAAGAGTGCCATACCAGTTGAAGGCGTTCTTCAGACTTCAGCACTCAAAGCAGCTGAAAACCTCCACGCGATCTACCAACGCCCAGCGGAAGCGTCGACTGCAGCAGCACGAACAATCGCGAACACAAATGCCTTGGGGAAGACACCACCAGAAAAGAGCCCCGGTATTCTCAGAGTGAGAACCAAAAGCGTGGTCTTTGGTGAATTTGGTAGAGGAAGGAGGAAATTCAGATCGTGTAGGCGATAAGCAAGTGGGAGGGAAAAAGGCGCTATCGCATAACACGCTGCTTATCGTTTAGGAGACACTACACGATCGTGTAGGTTTTACTAAACGATCGTTTAGAAAAAGGTATACGATCGTTTAGCAAAATCGGCACACTATACGATCGTTTAGAGAAGCTATCCGATCGTGTGGGAAATAGCGTGCGATCATTTAGGCGTGAGGTGGATGATCCTTTAGGCGCGAGGCAACTATCGTATAGGCTATCGATTCTTTAAGCAATCTTTTTCTTTTCTACCAATGCGCGCTCTTCTTTCTTTTTGGACGATTGACGAATAGGGCGTTTAAAAAATGAAACAATTTCATTTTTATTTCATCGATTACAATAACCGACTCATTCCCACTAACCCACATCCAAACATGATATTTTGGCTTAAATATCATATAATTAACCAATTAAATAATTAATAAATATAATCATATTATATTTTTACCCTATAGTTTGATATCACATATCTACTATAGTATTTTCTCTTTTACTTGATATAAATCATATTTGTATCTAATTTCCTCCAAAATAATGTATCTCATACATTTAGCCAATTATATCATATATAATTAACCAGTCCAATTATATCATATATAATCGAACTTCCTCTTATCAATTTGAACATTTCAAATTAACCCAAACACTGGTTCTTGACTTTATCTAAGCTACTTAGGAGACCTAATGGACCTCTTGCTCGAAGCTCCAACGGTCTGTGAATAGCTGACTAAACTCTTTAGCCACAAGATCCACCATCCGTTAACTGTCAGGCATTCCACTAAAGACCAACAGCTGAACTCTTCTTACCACAAATATCTTTCTATGTCCATCGGATATAACCAATCATGAGTACGATGACCCTTCACAGATGCTAGTAAGTACAGCTGGGCTAAATTACCGTTTTGCCCCTATAGTTACATCTCACTCCTTAAGTACCACTGATTCCTCTAATGAACAATACAACATAGTCAAAATATGTGTGAACATCTCTCGGGCCAAGAGAAGGTGTGTGGCACCACATCGTTCAAGCCCCAGAATCAGGCCTTAAGGGAGTTATCTATCTACTTACCCCCGCCTCAGGGAAGGAGTTAATTCCATCTTGTGTAGCTGAGTTCCCAGCTCCCAAATCAGACGAATCCCCAAAATGGTAGGTTTGAATCAGCGACCTGGCCACTCGCACCCATACAAATCAAAGAACCACCCTCAATGGCAGGAGTTCCTAACTCAATCAAGATTGAGGTCATGTTACCTATGGTCATTCTAGTGAAGTGAAGTCTCTGTCATGAACAGTGTTATATAACGAGACGTTAACATTTCGTGGTAAGGTCTTATACAAATTCTTTGTGTAGGACGCCCCCTCTCGCATGTCCCCAACACAAATGATCAGGATCAGACCATTTGTAACAAGTCACAACACTTGTGACCATTCCACAAAGCGGGCCGCATCCGTAGTGTTACCAGGATAAGGTTTCCCTTCTAAGACCATTTTGGTTATCCCTCAAGACATGATCCTCTTATATGTGCTAGAGTCATATGCAGATAACTAGGGATTTTATGTTTATTGGTTTGTGGTAAAGCAAATAAAACAAGCAACTGAGCAAAAATACAAGATGTGAAGTAAATATCATATATTATACAACACAAACGTTCGTAAAAACTGTTTACAAACTACAGGACATGAGACTTTAGGGCATCAACCCCAACAATCTCCCCCTTATCCTAAAGCAAAATGTGGTGTACAAAAACCTAGTACAAAACAATAAACTAGGACATAAAAGCCCAGTACAAGAAAATCTCCTATTTGCCCTAGTCCAGCCGCGGGCATAATGGGTCAACGACATTAAAATAGCCTGAGTTAGACTGATCCATCTCATCTTCTCAAACTCTTGAGGCGTCGCAGGACATATGTCCTTAGACGAAGTGACTCCATGCCTGAACGACAGTAGGTCCCTCCTGAAGTCCTACATCAAATACTTGAGCAATATCTTGTCAATATACGATGCTTGAGATAGTGCTAGCACTTTGTTCTTACGATCCCAAAAGATCTGTATACCTAGAACAAACTAAGCCTCTCCCAATTCTTTCATTTGGAATTGGGTCGCTAGCCAGTTCTTAACTGCAGTCAGTAGATCTACATCATTCCTAATGAGTAGGATATAGTCTACGTATAACACTAAGAAGACTACTGAAGCGTTGATGATCTTCTTGTAGACACAAGGTTCATCAATGTTGTGGTCAAAACCATACGACTTTATCGCAGTATCAAACCGCATGTTCCAAGATCGAGACGTCTGTTTCAGTCCATAAATGTACCGACTCCATCTCGAGATCATGGCCTTGACCCATTCATCCCCATCAACATCCTCCATCATCTTTTTATAAGACAACGGATCCTCAACGTCACCATCTGCTACCATAGCAAGGATTTCCGTGAAACCCAGATAATGAACGGGTGGGTTCGCAACCCTCCCACTACGTCGAGGTTCCCTCAACTCTTAAGGTGGAACCGACCCACTGGATGAATTCCCATAAACAACCCTTGCTGATGTAGCAGGCTTTTCAACAACTCTTGTTGAAGTTTCAGTAGTTTCATTGGAGAGCTCACGCAACACGACTTTGCTTCGTGGACTGTGCTCCCTTATATGATTCTCCTCTAGGAAAGTAGCCTTGTTGAAACAAACACCCTATTTTCCATCGATCATAAAAATAACCCCCCCGTGTACCTTTGGGGTAGCCTACAAAGAGGCATAACCTCGACCATGGTTCCAACTTCTTAGGATTAGCCTCGAGCACATCTGCAGGGCAACCCTAAATGCGGAAGTGACGTAAACTAGCTTTACGCCCGTTCCACAACTCCAGAAGTGTTCTTGCAACACTCTTGGAAGGAACACAATTGAGTATATATATCGCAGTCTCCACTGCGAAACCCCAAAACGAGTCCGGTAAGGAAGATAACTCATCATCGAGCGAACCATATCTAACAAGGTCCTATTTCTCCTCTCCACTACACCATTCTGCTAAGGTGTACCCGACGCTGAGAGTTGGGAAACGATTCCATGTTCTATCAAATAGTCCTGGAATGTCGAGTCCAAAAACTTTCCACCTCAATCCGATCGAAGTGTTTTAATCCGTCTATCCAATGCATTTTTAACTTCAGCCTTGAACTCTTTGAACTTTTCAAAGGATTCAGACTACCGTTGCATAAGATAAACATACCCGTACCTGGAGTAATCATCAGTGAAACTGATAAAATACTCATAGCCACCTCGGGCTCGCATATTTATTGAACCACACATGTCAAAATGTACTAACTCAAGAGGCTCCTTGGCTCTATAACCTTTTCCAGTAAATGATCGTTTAGTCATCTTACCCTCAAGACAAGATTCGCACACTGGTCAAGAATTTTCTTCTAACTCACTTTGCAGTCCATTCTTCACTAATCTCTCAATCCTATTTAGATTAATGTGCCCTAAATGAAAATGCCAAAGTTGGGCATTTTCTTTTGGAGAAATTCGTCGACGTTTTGATTGAGTTACAACAGTTCTGAAAAATTCAATATTATGGAGGGAATTAATGGCTAACAGCCTTAGCACAAATAAATTAGATTCCAGATTTTCTGTGCAAATAAAAACACCATCTTTATGAATAAACACTTTACCCACATTAAACAAGATAGTATATTTACATTGCAATAAACATTTTACAGAAATGAGGTTCCTCTTTAGTTCGGGAATAATATATACATCATTTAAAACAAGAAAATTATTCTGTAAAGCTAACTGGAGTCCTCCCACTGCCACAGCTGAGACAACGTTCCCGGTGCCTACTTGCATCGTCATCTCACTAGCCTCCAACTGTCGCCAAAATCTAATCGCCTGAAAAGAAGAACAAACATGGTTAGTGGCGCTTGAACCAATTATCCATGCAGAATGATCATTCTCCACTAAACAAGTTTTAAGCACAAGTAAATCACATTTACCTTTATCAGCCTTGGCCTTAGTCATGGCTGCTTTCTTCTCTTTTAGATACCGAGGACAGTTCCTCTTCCAGTGTCCATCTTGGTTGCAGTGGAAACACTTTCCCTTAGTAACTTGTGGACGCCTACTTGGGGCGACAGGCGGTGGGTTAGCAGGTACCTTCCCTTTTCCCTTACCACCCTTCTTCTTCTTCCCCTTTGCAGAGTTAGAAGTAGAAGGTGCAGACTTCATTCCTGAGGTCGAACCTCTATGGAATGTCCTGGAGGATGAAGTAACATTTGCCTCACCCTCCTACCTCTCCTTACTTTTCAGTAAAGATTGGTATGTCTGCAACTCGTTGAAGAGATTTGTAAGGTTATATTTCACTTTGTTAAGAATCACATTACTAATAAAGTGCAGGAAACTCTCCGGAAAAAATGCAGGATTATGCTAACCTGGTTGCCCTCATCAATGGTAGACCCATTCAACTCCGCCACATTAAGGTGGACCATCATGTTAAGCACATGTTCGCAAACAGAGGTGTCTTCTTCCATTTTGGAGTTGAATATGTATTTAAGAGCCTCATGTATAAGCTGTTCAGACGGTTGTCCAAACATCCCCCATAGGGACTCCATGATCTCACGCGCTGAGACCATAGGCTCATGTTTCTTGGCCAAGAATTCAGAAAAACTTGTTAAGATGTAGGCTTGGGCCTTCTCATTTTCCTTTGTTCATCGCTCGTACGCCTCCCAAACATTTCAAGCGACATTAGAAGCTAGAATAGGAGGACAAGCCTCCGTGAGAGCGAGCATGAGATCCTTGATGATCAGGATCGTTGTAATCATGTGTTTCCATGTTGCGAAATTATACCCAGTAAGTTTCTCGACGCTTAGCAATGCCAATGTGACTGTTGCCATTTTGAAAATGTTGCTGAAAATACGGTCAAAACTTTATCAGAAATTTGCGAAACCACTTTTAATTAATCAGTTTTGCAAAACAGTTTCAAGTACCCCAAGTTATAAACTTCTATTTTGCAATGATACCCAGTGAGGCAGAACAAATGCCACCAGTAGGGTGATTAGTTGCCCCTTCACTGGGATAAGACATTCTCAACCATTAGGCAGAACCAACTCTTGGAACTAAACTTAATAGCCTCCATTTTTCGGTTCAGAATCGTTAACCTTTAACTATTTCGTGTAAGTGTAACCTCTCGCTTTCGGTGCTAGAGTCTTCCCCTAATGAGCCCACGTAGGGAAGAAGTAGATTAGGACAAGAGACTAAGTTACCTTATCCTCTTACAGGAGATCAAATAAAGAAACGCGCAAAACTGCCATCCTTTAGGGGGACACTCCCAGGGTGCCTAGAGGCGTTGCGTAGTAACTAACCTAATGAGGGAGATCGAGGGATATGCTATCGCACTTCCCCCTCCCACTTACTATGAACACTCTCTCCATTCACCTTGATATTGACCTACCCAAACACCATCCGTTGAGAGGACACGCCAAAGGTGCCGCGAGGCCGAGGGTAGATCTCACGATATAGACTATTTAGGAGATACATGAAAGGTTTAAGTGAAGCATCTTATGCCCCAAGTATCTCCCACTGAATGTTTTACCTAGGGGTTCATTAACCTAGATAATCTGACTACTGATTTTAGTTTAAGTCGTCATTTTAAACTCTGCTCATGAACAACGTTTGTTTATGAAATATGAACAAGTTCAAGTAGTCACATTTAAACACTTTAATGGACTATTCTTAACTTGCATGCATGCATCAAATCTATCTAATATACCTTTTCGGATAAGTTCCCAGGTAGGGGTGTTACGTTTCTGTCAACTTAAATACCCCGGCCTAGAAAAACCCGCCTTAGACAAAAGGTCCCTTATAGATATATTTGCTACACTTGAACCTTTTACTAGCCAATTTAATCCTGTTAAACTGATTAAAAGATTAAAGCCTTAGGGTTGCTAATCGTATTAGAATTGTGATCTTAAGTCTATGTGATCCAAGTTTTAAACACTTTAAAACCATGAATTAAACCTAAGTAAGCATGCATATCTTATTTCTCTTTAACTTTTAAAAAGAAACAACTAAAACCATTGCGCACAACGAGGCGTTTATAACATTTATAAAGTAACCTATACGTCATACTTCATGCAATGTCCAATCATTACTATATATAACTTTTATATAACGCATAATAACTAAGCAACATGCTATCATTCACCCTTATACTCTAACAATTATAATACAAATATGATGTATGTCAATGCTTTTTATGCATGCATAAATATAACTCTTATATTATATGATGCATGAGCATGCTCTTACATAATTAAATCATGCTTCTCTAAACTATAACAATTACAATAAAGAGACGATGCATGACCATTGCATAACCTAAGGTGGGATTTACTATATGTGCATACCATATGACATATAAAAACATACATCACATGTAATAAATAAAGGATTAATGGACCGAGATGATCTTTTACAAAAAATCGGAATGAAAAAATCCTATCTATTACATTTTTCATCGAGCAAACCGGTTCACAAGTGAGCCGGGTCTTGAACCGCCAGGAGGTCTCCATCGTGTAGTAAACTCCAGTAGGACGATCGTTCAACACACACTAGACGATATGAGCATAATTAAACAATCGCATAGACGATGATGAGGCTGTGAAGCCTGATCGTCTATGCGATTGTGTAGCGCGACGACAGGTAAACAATTTACCGTGCGATACTAAGCGATCGTTTAGTCAGTTACTAAACGATGAAGCTTGCTGACCTAAACGATCGTCTAGCGCGCGCGCTTTAAACGATACACAAGCATCTCATCGTCTACACGATGCGTGCAACCAGGTAAACGATTTACCTTGCCTTACTAAGTGATCGTTTAGTCAGTTACTAAGTGATGAAGCTTGCTGACCTAAACGATCGTCTAGCGTGCATGCGTTAAACGATCCGCGAGCATCTCATCGTCTACACAACGCGATACTCTGCGATCGTGTACCCGATCGTCAATCCGATGAGACCAACTCTTGATCACATACCCCATCATTTAACCGAAGCGTTCAACAGCGATCACGTACTCCATTGACTTTATGATGCGATCAACAGCGATCGCGTACCATATCTTTTGAACGATGCGATCAACCCTAGATCGTCTCTTTCTTCGAAGAACCACAACGCTTACCCAGAACTTTAACGAACGAGTCAAAACTTCAAACAAACTTTGAATACAGACTTGATAACGATTATTAATGCCCAAAAATGTAGGGGCCTTTACAAACAATCGCAAATGTAAAAGGATCTAAATCAAACTAAGGCTAATCATCCCGAAAACATCCATTAATCCCACACATCCACAGTAGATTTATCAATTAAATAGCGTAGAAATGTACCCATCATGAATGTATATGTCATTTTGTTGCAACATATGAAATCGCAATATCAGAACTTGACTTTGATACCAATTGAAGGATCTCTTTCCGAAGAGTTACATGAGCACGTTCGGATCACTCTGATCTCACAGTGACCGAAATACATATTATACATTCAATACATACAGTTATGCAAACAAACCTTAATTAACGATATGCTAAGAACAAAAAAATAACAAGGGAAAGAGTGTCATACCAGTTGAAGACGTTCTTCAGAGTTTAGCACTCAAAGTAGCGAAAAACTTCCACGCGATCTACCAATGGCCAGTAGAAGTGTCGACTAGAGTAGCATGAACAACCGCAAACACGAACGCCATAGGGACGACACCACCAGAAAAGAGCCCCGGGTATTCTCGGAGTGAGATTCCAAAGCGTGGTCTTTGGTGAATTTGGTAGAGGAAGGAGGAAAACCAAATCATGTAGGTGATAAGCAAGTAGGAGGGAAAAAGGCGCTATCATATAGCACGCTGCTTATCGTTTAGGAGACACTACACGATCGTGTAGGTTTTACTATATGATCGTTTAGAAAAAGGTATACGATCATTTAGCAAAATCGGCACACTATACGATCGTTTAGAGAAGCTATCCAATCGTGTAGAAAATAGCGTGTGATCGTTTAGGCGTGAGGTGGATGATCGTTTAGGCACAAGGCAACTATCGTATAGGCTCTTGATTCTTTAAGCAATCGTTTTCTTTTCTACCAACGCACGCTCTTCTTTCTTTTTGGAGGATTGACGAATGGGGTGTTTAAAAAATGAAACAATTTCATTTTTATTTCATCGGTTACAATAACCGACTCATTCCCACTAACCTACGTCCAAACGTGATTTTTTTGGCTTAATTATCATATAATTAACCAATTAATTAATTAATAAATATAATCATATTATATTTTTACCCTATAGTTTGATATCACATATCTACTATAGTATTTTCTCCTTTACTTGATATAAATCATATTTATATCTAATTTGCTCCACAATAATGTATCTCATACATTTAGCCAATTATATCATATATAATTAACTAGTCCAATTATATCATATATAATCAAACTTCCTCTTATCAATTTGAACATTTCAAATTAACCCAAATACTGGTTCTCGACTTTATTCAAGCTACCGAGGGGACCGAATGGACCTGTGGCTCGAAGCTCCAACGGTCCGTGAATAGCTGACTAAACTCTTTAGCCACGAAATCCACCATCCATTAACTATCAGGCATTCCACTAAAGACCAACAACTGAACTTTACTTACCACAGATATATTTCTATGTCCATCGGATATACCCAATCATGAGTACGATGACCCTTCACAGATGCTCGTAAGTATAGCTGGGCCATTACCGTTTTGCCCCTGTAGTTACATCTCACTCCTTAAGTACCACTGATTCCTCTAATGAACAATACAACATAATCCAACTATGTGTGAACACCTCTCGGGTCAAGAGAAGGTGTGTGGTGACACATCGTTCAAGTCCCGGAATTAGCCCTTAAGGGAGCTATCTATCTACTTACCCCTGCCTTGGGGAAGGAATGAATTCCATCTTGTGTAGCTGAGTTCCCAACTCTCAAATCAAACGAATCCCCAAAATGGTAAATTTGAATCGGCGAAATGGCCACTCGCACCTATATAAATCAAAGAGCCGCTCTCAATGGCAGGAGTTCCCAAATTACTCAGGATTGAGGTCATGTTACCTATGGTTATCCTAGTGAAGTGAAGTCTCTATCATGAACGGTGTTATATAACGAGACGTTAACACTTCGTTGTCAGATCTTATACAAACTCTTTGTATAGGACGCCCCCGCTCGCATGTTCCCAACACGAATGATCAGGATCAGACCATCTGTGACAAGTCATAACACTTGTGACCATTCCACAAAGCGGGTCACATCCATAGCGTTACCAGGATAAGGTTTCCCTCCTATATCCATATACTACAAACCATTTTGGTTATCACTCAAGACATGATCCACTTGTATGTCACCACATACATGCTTGAGTCACATACAGATAACTAGGGAGTTTATGTTTATTGGTTTGTGGTAAAGCAAATAAAACAAGCAACTAAGCAAAAATACAAGATGTGAAGTTTGTAAAGTAAATACCATATATTATACAGCACAAGCATTCGTACAAACTGTTTACAAACTACAGGACGTGAGACTTTAGGGCATCAACCTCAACAGAGTATACAATGTTTGGACTTAGTGTCCACATCGAACGACATCTGCACAATGAAAAAAACAGTTAAACAATAAACTAATAAACTATTATGCACATGAATTAAAATTTTTGAAAACATACAACTACACAATAAAAAAGTTTGTCTTTTAAACGGTTTGAAACTTTTTTCCAAGAATTTTACGTTATAGGTATTTGTTGTCGAATACAAACTCTTATATAACTTTGCATCTTCTTTGCTCCAAATCCAATCGGTTGTCCATGTTCATTATAATAAATGGTCAACCGTTGCCCAGATGTTCTTATTTGTGCCAATTCAGACATTGTAGTTGGGCCACGTGGAATATTTATTCTACTGTGTTTTTGTGGGATCATATTTCTATCATCCTTGCTACTACTTGTCGAATATTCCATGTCAATCTGTAAAAAAAAAAAAAAAAAAAAAAACACTACTCACAGTAAATGACATATAATCTTAATATTTCAATACACATAACCATAGTAAATGACATACCATGTTTAATATATTATTCATCAACCCATCTACCCTCACAATTATTTCTAATGTATGTGGATGTTGTACCATCAATCTTAATAGATGTATCAACATTGGGCATTCATTACATATCTCTATAACCACACTCTTGTAGCATATCTTCTATTTCATCTTCATAAAAATTATCTTCAATTGTTCGTTATGGAGATGTTAAAACAATTGACCAACCCGAATTTGCGGGGTCTTTTACATAGAACACTTGTTTTGCTTGGGAGGCTAAAATAAATGGGTCTGATTTATGTCCAATACGATTGAGATCCACAATAGTAAACTCAAACTCATCTGTTTTGACTCCAGTTCTATTCTTAACCCAATTACATTTGAATAACATAAATGATAATCCATGATAGTCAAACTCCCATATTTCTTGTATTACACCATAAAAGGTCATATCTGACATGACGACCCTTTTATCCTTAGCACTAGAGACTTGCATTATGGTAGTCGTTATACTAACTCCACTATTTTGAACCCTCCTAACATCATCGCGATTCTTTGTGTGATAGTAGTAACAATTGACCACATAACCAGAATATTGTGCCATAGTTGGACAAGGTCCATTAGCTATCCATCTCAAAGAAAACGATATGGAATTTTTGAGAACTTCGAGAGCTAGTGCAACCTACGATATATTTCATAATAATTTTAGTAGTTAACATTTAATTATACATCAAATAGTAGGTCTTTAAAGATTACCCGTGTGGACAACCATCGACTGAATGTACGATTATGCTCTTCTTGAAGCCACTTTCTACTTTTATTTTTACTAGAATTGAGCTTAGACAAAATATCCACATGTTGCTTACTATAAATGACAGAATTAGTAGATTATTGAATAATCAAGTAACCTAAAACGAGAATAAGATGGAGATCTGCATACTTGAAGTAAGGAAGCACATCATTTACATTTTGAATGACATAAAGATGAGCTTGATCCAACTCATCCTTACTCGGTCTGATAAAAGAAGCAGCTGACAATACTCTATCAATGTTTGAGTTCTCTTTCTTTGTTGATGAGTTTAGCCCAATTGAATTAACCCAAATACAAATTCAGAACAAAACTCTATAGTCTCTTCGACAATATAATTTTCTCCAACACATCTTTATGGTCGATTTCTATTTCGTACATAAGTTTTCAACACTTTCATGTATCATCCAAAAGGATACATCCACCTCAAATAAACAGGTCAACAAAACTCAACTTCTCTTACGAGATGCACTACAAGGTGTACCATTATTGTGAAGAATGATGGTGGAAAATACTTCTCTAAGAGGCATAGAGTGACAACGATATTCTCTTGCATACCTTTTATCTGAGATGAATCGATTGCCTTGCAACATATCGCATTAAAAAAGAAGCATAGGCGAGTAATTGCAAGTTTTACATATTTGGGTAAAATATCACGAATGGCTACCGATAAATTGTTGCATAAGAACGTGATGATCATGCGACTTAAGTCCGTAAAGTTTCAAATCTATTAGCGACACTAAATTTTGAATGTTCAATGAATAGCCTTCAGGTACTTTAATTTTTGATAGTACCTAACAAAAGCTCAATTTCTCAGCTCGTGTTAATGTGCGGGAGGTAAAAAGACTTTTTTCTCCCTTACTTGAGGGGCTAACTCTGATCTAATGTTCAGTTCCATCAAATCTAATTAAGTTTTTATTCCATCATTCGTTTTACTAGGAATATCAAGAAATGTGCCAAATACATTCTTTTCAATGTGCATTACATCTAACCAATGTCGCACCTCAAGATAATTCTAGTATTCTAACTAAAAAAGAATTGATTTTTTCTTCCAATAAGTTGAAGGACTATCTCCACTGTTCTTTTCCTTGATAGTTTTCTTACCAAATGAATATTGATACTTACTTATTTATGCAAGAATTTCTTCCCCACTCAATGGTTCTGGAGCAAATTTTAATTCTTGTGCGCTATTAAAAGCTTTCTTTTGTTTCCTATATGGATGATGGCAGGGTAGAAACTTACGATGCCCAAGATATGCCATCCTTTTCCCTTTTGGTAAATAAGTGGATGAAGTATTCTCTCCACAATTTAGACATGCATCATATCCTTTAACCATATAACCACAGAAGTTATCATAGGCAGGAAAATCATTAATGGTCCATAATAAAATAACTTTAAGCATGAAATGTTGTTCTTCATATGCATCGTAACATTCTACCCCATCTTTCCAAAGTTTTTCAAGTCATCTACTAATGGAGCTAAATAAACATCTATGTCATTTCCCGGTCTTTTAGGAGCAGATATTAATGTAGTCAACATAAAAAATTTTCACTTCATGCATAGCCATGGAGGTAGATTGTACGTCACTAACATCACTAGCCAACAACTATATCTACTACTAAGATCTCCATGTGGATTTACCCCATCTATCGAAAGAGCAAGACGAAGATTTCTAGGTTCTGACCCAAATTATGGCCACAAATTGTCTATTTATTTCCACGATAGGGCATCTTTGGATAAACCATCTGTTTCTTTTTTTTTTTTAGTATGCCACGTTAATAAACTAGCTGTTTCTTTACTTCGAAACACTTTTTCAAATCTCTGAATTGGGGGGAAATACTACATGACTTTTGCTGGGATATTCTTAGCTCTTACCTTTAAATTTTTTTGAAGTTTCCATCTTGATGTACCATAAGGGGCATACATTTGTATTAGAGAGTTCTTTTCTAAACAAGCAACAATCATTTCTACATGTATGAATATTCTTGGACTTCATTCCAAGAATACCCAACATCCTTTTTGTTTCATAAGTAGAAGTTGGAATTTCATTAGGACTAGAAAATATGTCATGAATTAATTCCAACAACTCAGAGAAACTCTTATCGTTCCATCCAAATTTAGCTTTCAAATTATATAACTTTACCAATATAGATATTTTGGAAAATGTTTTACAATTTGGGTACAATGGTTTCTTCGCATCATCTAATAATTCTTCAAAATTATCAGATTTTTCACAAAATAATTATTGTATGCAGTCTCAAACATTCCAATTGTGTCGTCAATATGAACATCATCCTCATCAACTTTGTCTCTTTCATTAGTAGACACACTTTCATTGTTTCTCTTAATCGGTAATGATTCATTGTGAAAAATCCATGTCTGATAACTTTGATCTATACCATTAAAAAATAAGTGATCTCTTATTTTGTTCACATTTAGAGTCTTTGCATTCACACACTTGAAACATGGACAACTCATAACATTCAAAATATTTGAATGTTGTAGACAATTTTTAATAAACATCTCAACCCCTAAACCATACTCAGCTGACATTCTATTCATTTTCATCCATGACTTATCCATGATTGTAAAATATGCAACTTAATCTACAAAAAAGAAAAACAATAACAAGGGTAAATTTAAAAGCATAAAATTATGATTGTAAAATAGGCAACATCAACAAATTTAAAGAAGCTTAATCATTGGAACAAAACATAAAATTAATTTAGCCCATTAAGTATTGCCATTTTTGTTTTTATTTTATATTTATTCATGTACCTTATGTTTCCTTATTCTCCAAATATCATTAACAAGCTCTCCACTACACAACACTATTGTATTCGGTTTTCTTCACCACCTTATCTCTCAAACATAACCAAAAGCATTTCAAATAACTCCTAAGTAATACTTGAACCACACCAATCAATAATCAACAAATTTTAAGACCACCAACCAAGTATATATTCTTCAACTAATTTAATTCCAACATTTTTAAATTTCAATAAGCTTAATCATTAAAATAAAAATAAAATATATTAAATAACTTTAAATTATTAAATTGAAAATTCATATGAAAATAAAATTATACATTTCCAAGCAAAACAACTTAAACAACCCACAAACTTGAAGAGATCCAAACTGGAGTTTAAAGATCGAAACACTGACGATCATGGACCTTTACGAACAGAGTTGAGACGGAAGATCTGACAAACGGCGAGCTGACCACGACATCGGTGACCTACATCTACGACTGGAACCATTGAAAGAAACCCACCAGAAAAATCCCACGAAATCCACCGGACAACCCACTGAAAGAAACCCGTCAGAGAACCCCCAAGTGCACAACCAAAACCCATGCAATTGACCAGCCGGAGAACAACCCACCAAAAGAAACCTGCCGGAGAACATTCAACCACACAAACAAAATCCACGGGACCAATCGGAGAATAACCCACTGAAAAAACCCGCCGAAGAACACCTAACCACACAACCAAAACCCACGCGACCAACCGGAGAATAACCCACCGAAAGAAACCCGCCGGAGAACACCCCACCGCAACCCCAAAACCCATACGACCAGCCAGATAACCAACGCACGACAAGTAAGCTCAGAGCACCGATGATGACAACCCCACCTAAAGGTAACGACTGAGCAGCTGAGAGAGGAAAGAGTTTGTTTGGGTAAGAGCTGGTCGAGGGTTTTCAATTTTGGTAAAGTGAGAGCGGTGCAAGTTGAGAGAAGATCACGAGAGGGAAATGAAATTTTGATAAAATTAAAAAAAAATGGGAGGCCTTTAATGTCAGTTTTAAACCGACATTGTAGGATGAGAAAAGAAACTAATTGACTGATTGAATGGTATTACTTGCAGCGTATGGGCGTCCCTTGTCTTCTTGATCCAAGTCTGTTGCTATAAGAAGAACTACTTCCTCAGTGGCATAAGCAGAAGTAGAAGCATTAGCGTACCCAACGTACAAGACATATGCCATGGATTTATCGGCAGTAGATAATGAAAAGGCGTTATCTCATAGTAAGATGCCTATCAAAAGCTCCTGTTGTTGAGGAATGGTGGGACTGATTGACCCAATACCAAAATAAGGGAGCCTTACAATTACAAGGAATAGGGTGATTTTCTTCACTTTCTAACTTAAGGAAAGATGACAATTTAGTCTTCAAAAGGCTAGTCCCAGTAGGCAGAGCGAAGGGAAAGAGATCACCGAGGGGGGAAACCTAAGGGCGAAAGGTGCCATTAGATCGAATGTTGGTATTTGAATTCATGTCGGTTGAAAATAGTATTCTCAGATGTATAATGTCGGTTAAAAAAAAACAGATCTTTAATGCCAGTTTTAAACCGACATTGTAGGCCATCTTCAATGTTGGTTTAAAACTGACATTAAAGATCCATTTTTTTTAACCGACATTATACATTCGAGAATACTATTTTCAACCTACATTGAAGCCCAAAATTGTTGTAGTGGTTTCAGTTTTTGACCTTGAATGGCACCGAGCTAAGGTGAAAAAATATCCATGCAATGCAACCAATGAGACACAACTATTTCAGATGCACGATATCAACAAGCTAAAGGTAGTAGCAAAAGAATAAGAGGAATTCAATATTATCATACAAGAGAATAAGTTAGTAGATAGTAAACTCAACATCAGCATCGCACAACAAACTCTAGCATTGACCAAAATACCAATGTTTTTATTATATGCTCATACTTACAGACTAGATCATTTATTTACAAAAATCTATGGGCTTTGTCTACAAAAAAGACAACTAACAAAACAAAAAGACGCAGACGCTAATTCTAGTCCCATCTACAACAACACTTTAAGACTCGTTTTATACCACCTGGAGTTGGTGTTATTTGTTAATAAATGGTAAATTAGAAACTTACCATTTATTGAGATCGAGTAAAAAGATCTTAAGCCCAATTTGTTCTGTCAAATGCACACCTCAAAACTTTTGGGGTGTATGCCCTAAAGCCTCATAGTTTTATGTTAGTTGAATCAATGGTTGATTGATTTTATATTACTTGTGCAATAATTCATTAACCTAAGATCTAAAGTTATATGATGTAACTTAAATATGTATGTGGAGACATACAAGGGGATTTTGTTTAAACGATAACTTAGATGGCTTGTAGTATATGGATAAGGTTGGGTGTTTTATCCTGGTAACACTACTAATACGACCCACTTTGTAGTTGTTACAATTGTTGTAAAGTGCTATAAATAATCTGATCTTGATCATTCTTGTGGAGACATGTGAGCGGAGTTATCTTATACAAAAGAGTTTATATAAAGATTGGACCACGAAATGTTAAGTCTCTCTTTATAACATCGTTGCTAGAAGAGACTTATATTTCACCAGGATGACCATAGGTGACTTGACCTTAATCCTGAGTGAGTTGTGAACTCCTACTTATGAGGGCGATTATTTGATTTGTATGAGTGAGAGTGGCCAGATTTGCCAACTCAATAAACCTACCATTTTGGAGATTCGTCTAATTGGGGAGTTGGGAACACAACTACACAAGAAGGAATTCACTCATTCCCTATAGTCAGTGTAAGAAGATAAATTTCTCCCTTAAGGATTGATTTCGGGGCTTCAACAATGAGGCGCGTCACCCTCTCTTAGTCCAAGAGGGGTTCAGTCATAATTGGACTATGATTAATTGTTCATTAGAAGGATCAGTGGTACTTAAGGAGTTAAATATAACTACAGGGATAAAATGATAATTAGACCTAGCTGTACTTGCGAGCAATTTGTGAAGGGTTAACACACTATTGATTGGTTCAATTGACATATAAATATATCTATAGTGCAAAGAGTTCAGCTATCAGTCTTTAGTGGAATGACCGATAATAAATGAATGTTGATTAATTTGATCAAAAGAGTTTACTCAATTAATCTCATATCATTGGAGCTTCGATCTATAGATCCATAAGATCCCCTCGTTAGCTCAATGAGGACTGACAGAAATCAAATTAATTTGGTGTAACTTGAATTGTTCAAATAAATTAAAGGAAATTAATTGTATATGATACAGTTAAAAAATGTATATTGATACACTATATAATATAATGTATGTTGATACATTTTTATGAGAGAAATAAATGTTTCAATATGATTCAAATATTAATTATATGAATATGATTCATATAAAAACTTTATGTTAAAATTTAGTGTGAATATGATTCATATTATATTTGTATAGTTTTATGAGAGAAATAAATGTTTGAATATGATTCAAATATTAATTATATGAATAGGATTCATATAAAAACTATATGTTAAAATTTAATGTGAATATGATTCATATTAAATTTATGAGAGAAATAAATGTTTAAATATGATTCAAATATTGATTATGTTAATATGATTCACATAGAAACTATATGTTAAAATTAATATGAATATGATTCATATTAAATTTATATAGTTTGATGAGATGGTTTGTTATTTGAATGTGATTCAAATATTAAATTATATGGATGTGTTTTATATAAAAATTATATGTTATATTATATGTGATATAATATAAACTATAGGTTATATGCTATATGTGATATAAAATATAATTTAATATTTATATATATTAAATTAGTTAATATATGTATTTATTAAAAAAAAATCAAATTTTGAATTTGAATTTATTAAAAACAAAGGGGAGGGAGTTATAACTCCCTCAACTCTCTCTCTCCTTTAGTTCTTCTCTGATTTAATACAGAGGAATTTTCTTCTCTAAAAAATCACACCAAGATTGAGTGCAAGCCTACAACTCATCACGATTCTCGTCCCTGAGAATAACGGGGAAAACTCATTGGTGGTATCTGTTCCTATTCATTGAGTTTGTGGATGCCGAGTTCGTGAGATTAGGAGAAAACAACTTGAATTGGAGAGGAACGTGAAAAATCGGTCTTCAAAGGTGAGTGATTTCTTAATCCATCTTCTCAATTTTCACTATAGTAGCATGCTTGAATTAATAATGTTTATCAATAGTTTCTATTACCCTGTATTTTGTATGTTATGTAAAATAAATTTAGAGACCGTTGTATCCAATTGCTTCCACTATGGGGAATTCCAATCCCTTCAAACACGTTAACATAAGTTTGTTAGTTTTCAGTGAAAATTGAGTGAATGAAAGTGCAATGAAAAATAGAGGGAAAGAGAGACAGACTCTGTGTGTGTACCTTGTTCAAGCCGATCTTGAAGAATTTTTTAATGAAGCTCCATGGCTGTTGTTGGAAAGTGAAGTAAGCCTTTGTGTTGAACCACTCTACATTGTATAGTGATTTAAATCTAGCTTTGGGTCGAAGTCAATAAAGCTTTCCAGTTAAACAAAGGGAAAAACGTTTCAGTGTGATATAACACATTACACTTCAAAAGATTCATATTATTCACTACACAAGTACACACAAACCATCAACGTTCAAATTTCACACCTGACGTAAGAAGAGAATCAATTCCATTTCTTGCAATCCTAGCAAACAACTCCCATGATTAAAGTACAAGCATGTTAAATCAGCTTTCTTAATCAAAACTCAAGACCATCAGCAAAGGATAAATTTACAAAACTAAGCAGTCGATCTAAATATAATGGTCTGTGGTCATTTATCATTAGAAAAATAAATTTAAAAGTTACCCAAATTAAATAAATAACTAAAGATTCAAAACTATCAAAGGAGGGAGAAAGAGCTCACTTTTTCGGGGTCACCACCCTTATCAGGTTAGTTCTTGATAGTGGTCTTTCTATAAGCCTTCTTTAAATCGTCTTGCGACATATTCTTCCAGACTCTGAGAATCTAAATTATTTTGCCTCACCGATCAGATCTCAATGAACCCTAATAAAGCAATTGAACTCATAAATAAAGATCTCGAAAGCAAATTCAAGGGAAAAAACAAACAACTCAAAAACAAATGAATCAAGAGGGAAAACACGAACATTACAAGAGTGAAAAGGGTGATCTTGAAGTGAAATATCAGGTAGAGAGATTGGTGAACTGAGAGTAGAGGAACCAAAAGGGTCACTCAAGACGGCGGGGTAGAAAGGTGCCACAGTGAAACTTGGGGTCAGAGAGATGAAGAGGTTGAAGGCTTGAAATACAGGCAAGGGATACAAAGTTGAAACTTGATTTGGGATTCTTGGGATTTTATGTTTTAACTTGAAGTTTAGTTTATATTTGGTTGTTGAGGAAATTAGGGTAAAAATTGGATATATGAGAAAAGAAAAAGAAAAAGGAGAATATCTATATGATATAAATGATGGCATCTATAGAATTTGTTGTAAAATTTGTTTTTCTCCAATTCAAGAGAATTTCAAATAAATTGATCACTATAATAATTGTAGGAACATGTTTAAACTTGTTTTAAAATGTTAAGGGTATTAATACAACTTTTAAAAGTTCAAGAATGTTTCTGAAACAATATTAACGATTTATGTCCATATATGTGATAAAGGTATTTTTGAAATTTTTTCAAGTTGAAGGGATTTTATTGAAACTTTTAAAAGTTTAAGGATATTTTTTCAACAAAATACTAAAAGTTTAAGGATATTATTGAATTTTTTTAAAGTTCAAAGGTATTTCTTTTTTTACACAAGTATAAGTTATATGATATTTTCTATAACTTAGCCAAAATATATCTACTGAACGCATATTCACTAAACTTAGTGACAATATTTGCCTATTTGAAAAGGCCTCAATATTTTTGTAAAATTTTCCGTTAAATTAATAATCATCCCAAAGTTTCGATGTCAACTTGTTAAGTGCTAAACATTTTTGCCATAGTAAGCATAGCTTAACTTACCTCTTGGTCACCAACATTCTATATGTAAAAATGCAATTTTTTTTTTTTTTCGTTTCAATTATTGTTTTAGATAATTATCCAATTGAATAAATGTTGGCTAGCACATAAGTGTTCAGAGGGAAAGAAAAGAGTAGGGGTATTCGTGGGTTGGGTTGAATTGGGTTGAAGGACTTTTTAGACACAACTCAACTCAACTCAATTTTTCGAGTTTAAATTTCTCAACCCAAATAACCTTTATTAAAAAATGAACCCAACCATAAAATATTTGGTTTAAGTTGGTTTGGGTTACTTGGATAATTTATTTAAAATTTTTTTATAAAAAAAAAGTTAAATGTAAATACGTAATTTTTTTAGAAAAATTATTTTCATATATTGAATTAAGATTAACAACTCGATTTCAGTTTATATAATGAAAATTTTCTTTTCAAGGTGCTTAAAAAACTATTTTAAAGAGTTGTTAGAAAATAAATTATTCAAAAAATAATAAAATATAATAAAAATAAAATCAATATATGTATACATAGTTGTATTATAAGTAACAAAAAATATATATTCTAAAGTTAATAATAAGTTCGAGTTGGTTTGAGTTGGTTTGTGTTATATTAATTGAACTCATGAACCAATTAAATTCATAAAATTTCCATTTATTTCAATCCAAACCAATTTAAATGAGTTGATAATCCAACTCAAATCGTAGAGTCAGGTTGGATTGATCAGTTTTTTCGAATTATCGAGTTTTTTGATTACCCTTAATCAAGAGAGACGAAGAGAAAAGAAAGAAGTGAAAAAAAAATGGTAGAATTTAGTCATAGAATTGTTTTTAATTGAACAAGATTTTTAGATTAGTTGTGCTCTATCTATATCTATACAATATTAAAATAGATTAACGAGGGAAGAGTTTTTAATTTCTTATAATTCCTATTTTTAACTAAACTAAAAGGAGTTATACTTGATACATTTTCATAATGTCTATTTTGCCTTCAAATTATATCCATTTTTTATGTACCTTTTGTGCCTTTTATTTCTCTCTCTCTAATTTTAAATTCTCAATTTGCCACTAGATTTTTCAATCATTTCTATTTTACCATATTTTCTTATATTTTTTATATAATAAAGAATTAGTAAAGTCAAATTTAAAAAACACACGCATCTTTTAGCAAAATAATAATAATAATAATAAAAATAAATTAATGTCTTGTTGTTTTTTGCTTGAGAAAAATGAAGATTACGATAGAGATGGTTATTGTGTTAGGACTACATGATTATCCCAACGCGATGTGTTATAAAATGTTTGTTGTATTTCTCCATTTTTCTCACAGTTTGTCGGAATTTTATAAGAAAATGAAAATCGTAATAAGGATGGTCATCACATTAGGGCTACGACAAACATGATCATTCATAACGTGATAAGTTATAAAATGCAGTAAGACGTAAGTAAAATGTTAGGTTTCATATGTTTGTGGAGGGGTAGGATCATCAATCATAAAGATCCTTCTAAAGAGTCCTTGGTTTAAAAAAAAAAAAATTGAAAATAGAAGGTGAAGAGTAAAATTAATAAGTTGAGCTTACGCAAAATAATATCACCCACATTAGAACTAGTCTATTACAATAATCAATTGTAATCCCTTCTTTTTACTAAATCTTCACCGTTGAATAGCCTAGATATCCCACATTTTCTTTTTTACAAATTATCTTATAAACAAAACATACATAATGCAATTAAAAAATATGATTATATTGTTGTGTGCCCATGAAACCATATGGTAAATATTACAATTTTAAATAAAGATTAAACTTATTTATTAATTATAGATTTGTTATAATTTTTTTTTTAATTTTACATTGTACAGGATATTTATCGGAAAAAAATTAGATAAAACGTTTGAATCATTAAATATATCAAGAAAAGATAATCAAGACTGGAGATATTATTTAATAATAATAAAAAAAAGGTGATATTTATTATAAATTTGAGGAGCCCAACAAGGCATAAAGAGAACACGAATATGGATAAAATATAATATAGTAACAATATAAAATAAAATAAATAGATTTTAAGATAAATAAAACATAATATATAAAATAAATTAACAAAATATGAAATGAAGAATTTCTCTAAAATCTCCCATTTCTCTAACTTTCATGGATTTTGCCCAATGTGTGTATCTTCTAAAATCTACCAAATACCACTATTTATAAGCAATTTGGCAAGTAGGAGGTAGATTACATGGACACCAATAATGTGTAATGTTGAGACATATGAACAACACTTTGGGAAAAGGGGACACGACATATGGTCAGTGGACACTAAACATGAGCATTTAATGGGCATCTATTATCATAATATTTATAATACTCTCTCTTAGATGCCCGTTATATATATGAAATATGCCTCATTAAAACCTTACTAGGAAAAAATTCAATGGAAAAATATTCTAGTGAAGGGAAAAAAGTTCATATATCATATAATTTATACTCCTAAAAAGTCTATTTACTCCCCCTCATGACAATATCATTTGTGATCTCCGAGTTGTTACATTCCAATGTTACTAGTTTTTCAAAAGTTGCTGTAGGTAATGCTTTTGTAAATAAGTTTGCCAAGTTATCTTTTAAACAAATTTGTTATACAAAGATATCGCCATTTTCTTCAAGATCATGAGTGTAGAAAAGATTTGGTGAAATATTATTTGTTCTATCTCTTTTAATATATCCTCATTTGATTTGGGATATGCATGTTGTGTTGTCTTCGTATAACATTGTTGGAAGATTTTTATTAGAAGACAAATTACATGTTTCATGAATATATTAAATCATTGATCTTAGTCATATACATTCTCGACTAGCCTCATGAATTGCAAGAATTTCAATATGATTTGAGGAAGTAGCCGTTATGGTCTGTTTCACCGACGCCATGATATAACAGTTCCTCCACATGTAGATTTAGTTTTGTGTGGACCAAAATATTCAAAATCTGTATAACCAACTAGATCAAATTTTGATTTATTTGAATAAAAAAAAAAAACCCATGTCGATCATTCCTCGGAGATAACGGAGTATCTACTTAATTTCGTTCCACTGTCTTTTTGTTGAAAAAGAACTATATCTTGCTAATAAATTCACTGAAAATTCAATATTTGGTCTTGTACTATTAGCAAGATACGTAAGTATACCAATTACACTAAGATATGGTACTTCAGGACCAAGAAGTTCTTCATTAACATCTCGAGGTCGAAATATATCTTTCTTCACATCTAGTGAATGAACTTCCATTGGAATGTTCAATGGATGTGCTTTGTCCATATAGAATATTTTCAAAACTTTTCATAATAAGTTGACTATTGAACAAGTATCCCATCTGCTAAATGCTTAATTTTCAAGCCAAGGAAAAATTTGTTCTTCCGAGATCTTTCTCAAATTCTTTCCTATTCTGTTGCTTTTGAAAACTCTTCAGGAGTCCCAATTATATTTAAGTCATCAACATATAGTTATAATAGCAGATCCTTATTGTGAAATTTTTTTTATAAAAACACATGGACATATTGAATTGTTTTGATATCCTTCTTTCAACAAATATCCACTCAGGCGATTGTACCAATTCGACTGATTGTTTCAATCCATGTAGTGATCTCTGTAACTTTATTGAATACAATTTCTAAGAATTTGATTTATATGTTGCAGGTACCTTAAATCCTTTTGGGATTCACATATAAATATCATTATCAAAAGATCCATATAAATATGCTGTGACTACATCCATAAGATGTATGTCTAGATTTTCACACACAATCAGATTAATTAAATATTTTAGTGTAATTGCACCCACCACGGGAGAATACATCTCCTCATAATCAAAACCAGGTCTTTGTGAAAAACCTTGTGCAACCAGTCTTGCTTTATATTTTGTTACCTTATTATTTTCATTTTTTTCCTCACAAATACTCATTTGTATCCCACAAATTTGACACCTTCTGGTGTTCGAACTACTAGTCCAAAAACCTAACATTTTGAAAGTGAGTTTAATTTTGTCTCAATTACTTCTTTCCACTGAAACCAATATTTTCTCTATCAACATTCTTCAACAAATTTTGGTTCAGAATCCTCATTTTCAGATATAATATCAAGAGCAACATTATACGCAAAAATATTGTCGATAACTACATGAGTTCAGTTCTATCTTTTTCTTGTCAAGACATAGTTTATTGAAATTTCATTATTATCTTTAGGTATTTCACCATCCTCATTAGTCATGTCATGAATTTCTTTATGGGTATTTATATCCTCAACCAAGTCTTCTTGACTATTAATTATTTTTCTTTTTCAAGGATTTTTATTTATGGAACCCACTGGTCTGTCACGCTTCTAGCGTATTCCAAACTCATCCAGACTCATTAGTGACAACTTGTTGTGTTGTGATATCAATTTTTAATGGGACATTTGTAGTTGCTATATGTGATTTTGTTATTTTCTTTGTATCTATAAATGTATTTAGTAACTGATTTTCTATATTTTGCAAATGAATAATCTTTTGAACTTCAAGTTCATATTGATCTGTATGGGGATTTAATTAAGATAATAACGATGCGTTCCATATAATTTATTTTTCTAACTTCTTAATTCCTCCCTTTAATATTGAAAAATCTATCTCAAAATGACAATCAACAAATAGTGCAATAATTACATCACCCATCAGGGTTTAGGATATTTAATAATTGATAGGGAATCATATTCAATATATATTCCTAACCTTCTTTGTGGACCCATCTTAGTGTGTTGTGGTGGAGCAATTGGAACATATACTGCACATCCAAAAATTCTCAGATGAGAAATATTTGGCATAAGCTAATTGTAACAGCGAGTATTTTTGATAAGTTATTGGCCTAATGTATACAAGTAACGTTGCGTGCAAAATAGCATTTCCCTAAGCTTAGCTCTCATAAGCAATAGTCTAGCAATTAATTGCAAACGTTTTATGAATGATTCTGCTAAACCATTTTATGTATGAACATGAGCTACATGATGTTTAACACTTATCTCAATTGACATACAATAATTATCAAAAGCTTGGGATGTAAATTCATCAGCATTATCAAAACTAATGGTCTTAATTGTATAATCAAGAAATTGTGCTCTTAACTTAATTATTTGAGCATGTAATCTTGCAAATGCAAGATTTCGACTTGATAATAAACACATGTGTGACCATCTACTAGATGTGTCTATTAATACTATAAAATATCTATGTGACCTACTTAGTGGGTTAATAGGTCCACATATATTACCATGAATTCGTTCTAAAAGTGTAGATGATTCAGTCCCTACGTTAACTGGTGATGGTCTAATTATCAATTTTGCTCAAGAGCAAGCATCACATGATAATTCATTAGATTGAAGAATCTTTTGGCTCTTCAATGGGTATCTATTTTGAATTCTCAATAATTCTCTTCATCATTATAGTCCCTAGATGACCTAATCTATCATGCCAAATTGTAAATATGTCTGGATTCATGAACTTCAGGTTCATTGTTGCATATGTTTCAATTACTCGTATATGAGTATAATATAATCCAGAAGATAAAGCAGGTTACTCTTCCAATATACGTTTTTCATATGAGACAATAGATATGATATAAAGATACTCCATATTATTCTTTCTATCAGTTTCAATATGATAACCATCGTAATGTATACCTTTAAAGCTAAGTAGATTTCTCTTTGATTGACTAGAGAACAATGCATTATCAATTGTAAATTTTATTCCTCTATGCAAAATAATATTTGTTTTTCCAATGTCTTTAATCAGGTTTGCAGAACCTGATATCATATTGACTTTTTCTTTCAGCATTGTCAGTTTGGAAAAATATTTTTTACTTGTAAGTATTATATGTTTAGTTGCACTGTTTGCCTGACATAGATCTTCTTTACTCATTTTTTAGCCACCCTACATATGAAAATGATTCAGGTTTCTTCATTAAAAGAAAGAATTACAACAAGAAAAATAACATTTGGAATATTACAAAGGTTAACATCTACTAAGAGGAAAAAAAAACATTGAGAGATATATAAAAAAAAAAACATTAAGTCTAGATATTTTCAAAATCAAAGGAAACACTTGATGTTGTTGGCATTGGTGTCCTAAATCTCTTGTATTCTTATAGTTTGTAAATATTGTATAAACAAATTGTTATTAATAAAATAGTTGTTATTTTATTAGCATACACTTAATCCAATAAACTAATATCCTAATTTATTTTTGAAGGAACTCTTATACAAGAGTACCTATGAACGGAAGCAGATCTTTCCAAATCATTGTGACAGAAATTCCACATTTACATTCACACATACAGATATGCATTAAACAACTCAATTACTGGCATGCTTTGAGATAAATAAATAAGAGAACGAGGAATTACCAGTTGAAGACTTTTTTTAGAACAAATCTCGCTCTCACACGAACGAACTCCTTGCGCTCTCGCTAGAACGTCAGGTAACCGCTCAGCAACACCTTGATCATCTACCACGAACGGCTACGCACGAACAGAAAAAAATGGGGACGACACCACCACTCAGAGCTTTTAGTATTCTCATAGTGAGAATCCAAGTGGGGGCTCTGTTCGGAATTGGTAAGGTGAGGAAGAAAGAAGATCGTGTACAACGATCAAGCAAGTAGAAGAAGGGAATGACTATCGTATAGTCAGGTGCTTGATCGTTTAAGCGAGGTACACGATCGTGTAGGAAAAGCTAGGCGATTATCTATACGATCGTTTAGTAAAGTTCGGGCGGCAAGCGATCGTTTAGTAAACTATGGGTGATCATTTAGAGAAGCGTGTGTGCGGGTGGGTGATCGTTTAGTAAGATGTGAGCTACTATCATATAGGCTCTCGATTCACTAAGGGATAGGATATCACAAATTAACCGCGTGTATGCAAAATGAAAACCATTTTCATTTTATTTTTCAGTTACGAAAACTGAATTGAACTTCCCACTAACATATGATTATGAAGAAAACGTCAGACAATTATCTCATAACTATCCAATTAATAAAATAATAAATATAATCATATTATATTCACAACCTATAGTTTGATATCATATATCAATCATAGTGTTTTCTCCTCTACTTGATATAAATCATATTTATATTAAATTTCCTCCAAATTAATGTATCTCATACATTTCAATCATATCATATATAATTAACCAGTTCAATTATATCATATATAATCGAACTCCCTCTTGTCAATTTGAACATTTCAAATTGACCCAAAAACTGATTCCCAATTTTTATCCAAGTTACCAAGGGGACCTTATGGACCTATGACTCAAAGCTCCAACGATACGTGAATAGCTGACTAAACTCTTTAGCCACGAGATCCACCATCTGTTAATTGCCATGCATTCCACTAAAGACCGACAACTTATTTATTTTTACCATAGATATACTTTTGTGTCCATCGGATATAACCAATCATCAGTACGATAACCCTTCATAGATGCTTGTAAGTACAACTGGGCCAATTTACTGTTTTGCCCCTGTAGTTACATCTTGCTCCTTAAGTACCACTGATCCCTTTAATGAACAATACAACATAGTTCTACTATGTGTGAACACCTCTCGGGCCAAGAGAATGTGTGTGGCGCCACATCGTTCAAGCCCCGGGATCAACCTTTAATGGAGAAATCTATCTACTAACCTCTGCTTCGGGGAATGAGTGAATTTCATCTTGTGTAGCTGAGTTCCTAGCTCCTAAGTCAGATTAATTCCCAAAGTGGTAGGTTTGAGTCGACGACTTGGCCACTCACACCCATGCAAATCAAAGGCCTGCCCTCAATGGCAAGAGTTCCCAACTCACTCAGGATTTAGGTCATGTTACCTATGGTAATCCTAGTGAAGTGGAGTCTCTACCATGAACGGCGTTATATAATGAGACGTTAACACTTCATGGTCAAGTCTTATACAAACTCTTTGTATAGGGCGTCCCTGCTTGCATGTCCCCACATGAATGATCAGGATCAGACCATCTGTGGCAAGTCACAACACTTGTAACTATCCCATAAAGCGGGTTGCATCCGTAGCGTTACCAGGATAAGGTTTCCCTCCTTTATCCATATACTACAGACCATTTTGGTTATCACTTAAGACATGATCCACTTGTATGTCACACATACATGCTTAAGTTACATAATGACAGCCAAAGATTTTAGTTTATTGGCTTGTGGTAAAGAAAATAAAACATCCAATGTGCAAAGTAAAGAAGTAAAGTAAATATCATATATTATACATCACAAGCGTTCGTACAAACTGTTTATAAACTACAGGACATGAGACTTTAGGGCATCATCACCAAAAATTTTATGTAATTTAAACAAGTATGTAGAGACTGAAGGAACTCTTACACAAGAGTACCTCTGAGTGGAAGAGGATCTTTCCAAAAGCATTGTGATAGAATTATCACATTTACATTAACACATACATATATGCATCATAATACAAAATTATCGACATGTTTAGAGATAAATAAACCGGAGAACAAGTAAAATTACCAGTTGAAGACTCTTTTCATAGTAAATCTCACTTTCGCTGGAACGGCAAGCTATCGTTCAGCAACACCCAATCGTCTACCACAAATAGTTTCCATACGAACAGATGAAAAAAAGGGACGACACCACCACTTGGAACCTTCAGTATTCTCAGAGTGAGAATCTAAGGAAATCGTATACAACGATCAAGCAAGTGGGAGAAAGACATGTCTATCGTATAGAAAAAATGCTTGATTGTTTAAGTGAAGTATACGATCGTGTAGGAAAAGTTAAGCGATCTTCTATACGATCGTTTAGTAAAGCTCGGGCGCTAAACAATCGTTTAATAAAAGATAAGCGATCATTTAGTAAGTAGTGCGCGCGGGTGTAAGCTATTGTTCAGTAAACAGCACTATCGTGTAGGCTCTGATTTACTCGGTGATCACCCTATAGAATCGCAACACACCATGAGCTAATTAAGCGTCTCAAAATGATTATTCATCTTACTCATCAGTTACAAAAACAAAAGAGACGTCGACCAATTATCCCATAACTGTCCAATTAATAAATAATAAATATAATCACATTATATTCATATCCTGCGGTTTAATATCATATATTAACCATAGTATTTTTCCTCCATTAGATATAAATCATATTTATATCCAATTTCCTCCAAATTAATATATCTCATACATAAAGTCAATTATATCATATATAATTAACTAGTTCAATTATATCATATATAATCGAACTCCCTCTTGTCAATTTGAACATTTCAAACTGACCCGAAAACTAATTCTTAACTTGTATCCAAGCTACCAAGGGGACCTTATGGACCTATGGCTCGAAGCTCCAACGTGTTGGGTTTTATATCCTAAAACCCGCAGTTTGTAAAATGATAAACATTTTCTATAATCAATATAATCAATAAACTAAGACCCATGACTATTGTATGAGTACTTGAACTTTATGTGGAGACATAAGAGTGGATCAGGTTCGAGTAAATAGTCAAAATGATCTATGGTACATGAATGAGGTTAGGTACCTTATTCTGGTAATACCATTGGATGCGGCCTACATACAATGTGATCATAATTCGTACATGTTATGACATGAGGAGTGAGGGCGTCCTATGCAATGAGTTTGCATAAGATTAGGACCAAAAAATAAGTCACTTTTGCTTTATAACGATGTTTACTGTTTAAGACTGACTATTTCACCTAGATGACCTAGGTAACTCAATCTTAATCTTGAGTTAACTATGAACTCCTGTTTATTCGGGATTGTCTTTAGATTTGCATAGGTGAAGGTTGGCTCAACAGCACCGGCTCAATAAGACTCTCATTTCAAGGGTAAAGCCGGATAGATAACTGGGGACATAGGGTGCAAGACAGAGTTCACGCCTACCCAATTTAGGGATAGAAGAAAGGTTGTTGTCTCAAGTACTAAATCCAGGTCTTGAACAAGGGGCCCCACTCTCTTATTGGGTTCAGAGAGTTTGTTTAATGATTGGACACAAACCAGTTGTTCATTAGAGAATCAGTAGGGACTTAAGAATTAAGACATAATCTTGGGTGTAAAACAGATATTTGACCCCGCCGTTATTACGAACAACTTGTGTCGACTTGCTGATCATGGTCAAATCATGTGAACATAATATATCTACAGTGAGCTTTAGTGGAGTGACCCATTAGTTAACGAATGGGGATTAATCTGGTCTAATGAGTTTAGCCAATTAATCTCGGATCCTTGGAGCCCATGATCTGTAAGTCCGCGAGGTCCCCCTACTAGCTTGTAACGAACTAGCTCTAGAATAGCGTGATAAGTTAATTTGAATTGTTCAAATTAGAATTATGGGAATTAGTAATTATATGAGATATAATTACATGTTTAATTTGAGAATTAAATGGAATAGGAGAATTTATATATTTAAATATGATTTAAATATATAAAGATGGATATGTGTTAAAATTAGTTTAATATTTGATATTAAATTAAAATTTTATTTAATAATTAATTTATGAAATAAATTAAAATTTTCATTTCTAAAATCAAAATAGATTTTATAAAATCAAATTTTGATTTTTGAGATAAAATTTGAAAATTAGAAAACAAAACACTAAAATGGAAAATATTGATTTTCCATTATCCATTTCTTCACTTGCTCACACAAGAAGCATTCTCTTGGCCTTGTCTTCTCCAAGCATGAGCTACAACTCATGCAAGTCTCTCCTTTACATGTTGATCTACAATATAATGAAGAGATTGAAGTGGAAATCGGGCATGCAATCTATAGAGAATTTTAGAGAAAATTCAAGTTGAAAAAAGGGTTCTTCAACAAGATTACTGCAGTGAGCATTTCTCTTTCATCCCTTGATTCAAGCTTATTTTGAGTCCCACCACTCAATCTAAAGCACCAACAGAATAGTGGGGAAGATCTTGAGGTAGTCTGCAACAAGATTTCTTGATCATTCTAGTACTCATAAACCGTCAGACTGCTCTTCGCGATAAACAGCCAGTACAAAGAGATCTGTCCTGCACATAAAAGTACTCAACACTAACCATTATCCATCCCCGGCAACGGCGCCATAAACTTGTAACGCTGAAAATGTATCTTATGCTATGTAACGCGTATTCACACTACTCATGGATGAATGTAATGCATGTTCATATCCCCGACGATGGTGCCATAAACTTGTAACGCTGAATTTGATGTTCTTTATATAAGCATGTGGACAAATATGGATAATGATGAATGTGAATCATACAAGCTCATGTTGCCATAAACTTGATGACTTGGAAAGATGGAGATGGAGTGTGGATGTTGTGTTATGCTTATTGACACTTTATGCAATACTACTTTTAGATATATATGTTGTTAACTAAATGCTTGTAGTATGCTATGCATTGTCACAAGTTTCCTTGCACTAAAACCAAGTATAATTCCAACGCAAGTTTCTCGAAGTGATCTGAGGTCGAACATAGGGATTGTTGTCGTTAATGTGTTACATTTGTGATATATGTGACCGATTTTTACAATTAATAAAGATTGTGTGTTTGTACAGGAAAATAAATTGCGGTAAAGTAAAATTGTGCAGATAAACTAAAGTTGCGGTAATAAAATAAAGTGCAATAAACCTAAGCTAACATGATGCAAGATACAAGATTCATGATATACATGATGCTGAGTTCGAGACTGATTGTGAAATTTATACAAAGGATTGTGGTATGCGATGGAAAGGCTTTATGGATGAATTAGAAGGAGAAAGAATAATTAGTACAAACATCACAAGTTTGTCAATTGCGTTAAAGATACAACTAAGGTTCCGCTTTCCCTTGGCATACACCTCTCGATGATCGGCCGCGTTCCCATATCTTTATGGTGAAACAGGGATGAACGTGGTGAACGCAAGGTTGCTTCCATCTCTGGAAGTACTTCTCGCTTTAGTGAACGCATTCTTCCAACCCTCTCTCGATAGACGGAATGGCATCTTCACTTCTGCTCTCACAGATGAAGATGCCGTCTAGCATGCTTTGACTAAACTTAATTATTTCCTTAACTCAATTAATTATAGAATTATGGAGAAAGTGAAATATGGGTGAACGAAAATAGGCAAAGAGATGGAGATGAAGATGATCATAACATTTAATTATAGAATTAAGTGTCTGATACATGGTGTGAATAATAGACTAAGAAGATGAATACAATTGATGATAAAGAGATAGAAACAAATACAGAAGAGTGTCAACGTCTTGACACAGATCTGGATGGTGGATTTGCTTGCCCGCGTGTGGAGTGGATGAAGAGAAGAGCTTCCCTCTCAGGCTTGCTCGTTCGGTAGAAGTGACCTTCGTACAGAGCTTCAACGACGGGGATCGAAAGGAGTCTTTCTCGGAGACTCAGCTCTCGGCCTTGTCTCTTAATTCTTCCTGGATTTACTCTGATTAGTCGCTCAACCAATCTCTCTCTTAGATCAGTATATACACTTTTCTTTACATTCAAGCATAATTTTTTAGTGGAATGGTCGGAGCTATTTATAGGCTAAGCTTTGATTCTCTGCATTGTGGTCCCCATTGTATTGTTAAGGCAGTTCTGGAAATGGTGGAGTGAATATTCCTTCTGTTACGCAATCAATCCCTTAAAAAATTCAACGGTCAACTGTACACACGTCAGAATCCTCTACAATTGCGTTGCTCTTTACATCTTCGATCGTTTGCCCGTATGCGGTGTGTTTTTATTACCACATGCGGTTGAGATTGCGTTGATCGCTTAGCTCTTGATCGATTGTCGCATGCGCCGTCATTGCATTGATCGTCTATTCATTCCTGAATGATGGGCACAATGCGATGTAGATGTGTTGTTCAGATTATCTTGAGCCATGAACGCATGCAGTGACTTGATTTCCTGTAAAATAGACTTGAAATATTCTTTTCTACCATCGTAATGGTGTCAGTGGGTGTATTGACGATAATTTATAATTCTCGCATTTCTTAGCTAATTTCTATACAATTGACGCAACTTTCTTTTCTTTTGGCCGCAATATCTAAATAAAACAGTACAAATAACTTGTATTTCTACAAGTTATCAATCGGATATAACCAATCATCAGTACGATGACCCTTCATAGATGCTCATAAGTACAGCTGAGCCAATTTATCGTTTTGCCCCTGTAGTTACATCTTACTCCTTAAGCTTCACTGATCCCTCTAATGAACAATACAACATAGTCCTACTATGTGTGAACACCTCTCGGGCCACGAGAAGGTGTGTGGTGCTGAAGGAACTCTTATTCAAGAGTACCTACGAACGGAAGTGGATCTTTCCAATTCATTGTTATAGAATTTCCACATATACATTCAAACATACTAATATGCATTCATAATGCTAAATTATTGACATGCTCAAAAGAATAGTAAATAAAAGATCGAGAGATCATACTAGTTGAAGACTTATTCTTCACAGCAAATCTCACTTTTGCTAAGACGGTAAGTTATTGCTCAACAAAACCCAATCATCTACTTTAAACAGTCTCCACACAAATAGAAGGAAATGGAGATGACACCACCACTCAGAGCCCTCGGTATTATTGGAGTGAGAATTCAAATTATGGGCTTTATTCGGATTTGGTAGAGGGAAGGAGGAAGAGAGATCGTATACAATGATGAAGAAAGTGGGAGATAGGTCCGTCTATCATATAGACAAAATGCTTGATCGTTTAGGTGAAGTATACGATCGTGTAGGAAAAAGGTAAGCGATCGTCTAAACGATCGTGTAGGAAAAGATAAGAGATCATCTAAGCGATCGTGTAGAAAAACTAAGCGATTGTTTATACGATCGTTTAATAAATATCGGGTGCTAAACGATCACTTAGAAAAAGGTAAACGATCTTTCAGTAAATAGTGTATGCGGGTGTAATCGTTAAGCGATCGCTTAGCATTATCGTATAGGTAAGCGATCGTTCAGGCACTATCGCATGGGCAAAGATTTTCTAAGCAATGACACAATTCAACACAATGTCCGCGCATACAATGCTTAACACACTATGAGCTATTTATGCGTCACAAAGTGATCTTTGAACTTACTCATCCGTTATGCAAACAGAAGAGACGTCATCCTATTACCCATTTAACCGTCCAATTAATAGACAATGAATATGATCACATCATATTCATAACTTATGAATTAATATCTTATATTAATCATAGTACTTTTCCTCCACTAGATATAAATCATATTTGTATCCAATTTTCTCCAAATTAATGTATCTTATACATAAATTTAATTATATATATAATTAACTAATTCAATTATATCATATATAATCGAATTCTCTCTTGTCAATTTGAACATTTCAAACTGACCTAAAAATTGACTCTTAACTTGTATTCAAGCTACCAAGGAAACTTTATGGACCTATGGCTCGAAGCTCCAACAGTATGTGAATAGCTTACTAAACTCTTTAGTCATGATATCCACCATTCTTTAACTGCCAGGAATTCAACTAAAGACAAACAGTTGAACTCTTCTTACCATAGATATATTTCTATGTCCATTGGATATCACCAATCATCAATACAATGACCTTTCACAGATGCTCGTAATTATAGCAGGCCAATTTATCGTTTTGCACCTGTAGTTACATCTTAATCCTTAAGTACCACTGATCCCTCTAATGAACAATACAACATAGTCATACTATGTTTGAACACCTCTTAGGCCATGAGAATGTGTGTGGCGCCACATTGTTTAAGTCCCGGGATCAACCCTTTAAAGAGTAATCAATGTACTTACCCCTGCTTCAAGGAATGAGTGAATTTCATCTTGTTAAGCTGAGTTCCCAACTCCCAAATCAAACGAATCCTCAAAGTGGTAGGTTTGAGTCGGCGCTCTGGCCACTCGCACCCATGCAAATCAAAGGATTGCCCTCAATGACAGGAGTTCCCAACTCACTCATGATTGAGGTCATGTTACCTATGGTCATCCTAGTGAAGTGAAGTCTCAGTCATGAACGGAGTTATATGACAATATGTTAACACTTCGAGATCAGGTCTTATACAAACTCTTTGTATAGGACGCCCCTGCTCGCATGTTTGCTATACGAATGATCAGGATCAGACCATCTGTGACAAGTCAAAACACTTGTAATAATTCCACAAAGCGGGCCACGTCCGTAGTGTTACCAGGATAAGATTTCCCTCCTATATCCATATACTACAGACTATTTTGGTTGTCACTTAAGACATGTTCCACTTGTATGTCACTGTATACATGCTTAAGTCACATAAAGACAACCAGTGATATTAAGTTTATTGGTTTGGGGTAAAAAAAAACATCTAAATGTGCAAAGTCAAGAAGTGAAGTAAATATTATATATATTATACATCACAAGCGTTCTTACAAATTTGTTTACAAACTACAGGACACGAGACTTTAGGACACAAATCCCAACAATCTCCTACTTGTCCTAAAGTAAAGTGGGGAGTACAAATAAACAGGTACAAAACAATAAACTGGGGCATAGAACCCAGTGCAACAAAATCTCCCACTTACCCTAGTCCAACCGCGGGTAGACCCGTAGACCCATGCTCTGAACGTGTTCTTTCAAACACTGTAGCTGTAGAGTCTTCGTAAACGAATCAGCAACATTTTACTCTAGGTGATCTTCGTGACGATCATGTCTCATCGATGCACTATCTCATGGATTAGATGATACTTCCGCTCTATATGTTTGTCGTGCCTGTGATTCCTAGGCTCCTTGGAGTTCGCCACAGCACCACTATTGTCACAATAGAGGGTGATGGACCTAGACATATCTGGAACAACTTCCAACATTGTCAAGAATTTTCTTAGCCAGACGGCCTCTTTAGCAGCTTCACAAGCCGCTACGTACTCGACTTCCATCGTGGAGTCGGTGATGCACACTTCTTAGTGCTTCGCCACACTACAGCTCCTCTGTTAAGAGTAAAAGCTGACCCTGAAGTGGACTTCCGAGTCTTTATCAATCTGAAAGTCAGAATCCGTGTATCTAGTAAGGATCAAATCCCTTGACCTATACACGAGCATGTAGTCCCTCGTTCTTTGAAGATACTTGAGTACATTCTTAATTGCGATCCACTGACCCTAGCCTGGGTTAAACTGATACCTACTGACTATTCCCACAACATAGCAGATGTCTTGCCTAGTGAAAAGCATCGCATACATCAAACTACAAACAACAGATGCATATGGGACCCGTCTCATCTCTTCAACCTCTTGAGGTGTCTTAGGACACATGTCCTTAAACAAAGTGATTCCATGCCTGAATGGCAGTAGGCCCCTTTTAGAGTCCTGCATCGAGTACTTAAGCAAGATCTTGTCAATATACGATGCTTGGGACATTGCTAGCACTTTGTTCTTACGATCCCGAAAGATCTGTATACCTAGAACAAACTGAGCTTCTCCCAAATCTTTCATTTGGAATTGGGTTGCTAGCCAGTTCTTAACTGCAGTCAGTAGACCTACATCATTTCCAATGAGTAGTATATCGTGTACATACAACATTAAGAAAGCTACTGAACTGTTGACTATCTTCTTGTAAACACGAGGTTCATCAACGTTTTGGTCAAAGCCATACGATTTGATTGCAGCATCAAACCAAATATTCCAAGATCTAGATGCCTATTTTAGCCCATAAATGGACAGATTCAGTTTGTAAACTTTTTTCTCTTGACCTTGGGTAAATGGTCTCTTTAAGATTGCTATTTAGAAAAGTCGTCTTGACGTCCATTTGCCAGATCTCATAATTATAATAAGTGAAAATGGACAGGAGGATGCGGATCTACTTTAGCATGGCAATAGGTGAGAAAGTCTCCTAATAGTCGATTCTCTCCACCTAGGTATAACCTTTTTCCACAAGTCGAGCCTTGAAGGTTTGCACCTTCCCATCAGCACCCTGTTTGTGCTTGTAGATCCATTTACAACCTATAGGTCTTACCCCATCAGGCTGATGTACAAGATCCCATACCGAGTTGAAGTACATTGACTCCATCTCGAGATTCATGGCTTTGACCCATTCATCCCGGTTAACATCCTCCATTGCCTTTTGATAGGACAACGGATCCTCAACGTCGCCATCTGCCACCATAGCTAGGATTTTCATGAAACCCAGATAGCGATCAGGCGGGTTCATAACCCTCCCACTACATCGAGATTCCCTCAACTCTTGAGGTCGAATCAACCTACCAGATGAACTATCATCAACAACTCTGATTAATGAAGCAGGTCTTTCAACAACTCTTATTGAAGTTTCAGCAGTTTCTTTGGAAAGCTCACTTAACACGACTTTACTACGTGGACTGTGCTCCCTGATATGATCCTCTTCCAGGAAAGTAGCGTTCGTGGAAACAAACACCTTATTTTCGGACGGATCATAAAAGAAACCCACTCGTGTACCTTTGGGGTAGCCTACAAAGAGGTACAACCTCGATCGTGATTCCAACTTCTTGGGATTCGCCTCAAGCACATGTGCTGGGCAACCCTATATGAGGAAGTGACGTAAACTAGCTTTACACCTATTCCACAACTCCAAAGGTGTTCTCGCAACACTCTTAGAAGGAACACAGTTGAGAATGTATACCGCAGTCTCCACTGCGAAACCCCAAAAACGAGTATGGTAAGGAAGTGTAACTCATCATCGAACGAACTATGTTCAACAAGGTTCTGTTTCTCCTTTCCGCTACACTACTTTGCTGAGGTGTATTCGATGCCGAGAGTTGGGAAACGATTCCATGTTCTAATAAATTGTCATGGAACTTAGAATCTAAAAACTCTTTACCATGATCTGATCGAATTTTTTTAATTCGTCTATCCGAAGCATTCTCAACTTCAGCCTTAAATAATTTGAACTTTTCAAAAGATTCAAAATTTCATTGCATCAGATAGATATACTCATATCTCGAGTAATCATCAGTAAAACTGATAAAGTACTTAGAGCCTCCTCGAGCTTGCACATTCATAGGATCGCAAAGGTCAGAATGTACTAATTCTATAGGTTTTTTGGCTCGATAACCTTTTCCAGTAAAAGGTCTTTTAGTCATCTTACCCTTAAGGCAAGATTCGCATACTGGTAAAGAATTTTCTTCTAACTCGCTTAGAAGGTCATTCTTTACCAATCTCTTAATCCTATTGAGATTGATGTGCCCTAATAGAAGGTGCCAAAGTTGGACATTTTCTTTTGGAGAAACTCATTGGCGTTTAGATTGAGTTACGATAGATTTAAACATCTTTATGTTATGGAGGGAACTTAAGGCTAACAGTCTTAGCACATATAAGTTATTTTCTAGTTTAGCTGTACAAATTTCAACATCATCCTCATAAATAAATGCTTCATTCAATTTAAAAGAAAGAGTGTAATTGCATTGTAACAGACACTTTACAGAAATAAGATTCTTTTTTTATTTCGGGAACTACAAAGACATGTTTTAATATAAGAAACCTATTCTGTAAAGTTAACTGGATGCCTCCCACTACCACAGCTGAGACGATGTGCCCGGTGCCTGCTCGCAACGTCATCTCACCAGCCTTCAGCTGTCGTCAAGATCTAAATCCCTGAAAAGAAGAACATACATGATTAGTGGCGCCCGAATCAATTATCCAAGCAGAATCATCATTCTCCACAAAACAAGTTTCTAACACAAGTAGATCACATTTACCTTTGTCTACCTTGGCCTTAGTCTTGGCTGCCTTCTTTTCCTTCAGATAACGAGGGTAATTCCTTTTCCAGTGTTCGTCCTGGTTACGGTGAAAAAATTTTCCTTTTTCAACCGGTAATGGATGCTTCTTCTGGGCGACAAGTGGTAGGTTAGCAGATGCATTCCCTTTCCCTTTATCACCCTTCTTTTTCTTCCCCTTTCCAGAGTTAGAAGTTGAAGGTGCAGACTTTGTTCCTAAGGTCGAACCTCGATGGAACCTTTTAAAAGATGAGACAACATTTGTCTCACCTCCCTTTTTCTCCTTACTTTTCATTGAGGATTGGTAAGTCTGCAACTCGTTGAGGAGATGGTAAGGGTATAGTCCACTTTGTTAAGAAACGTATTACTAATAAAGTAGAGGAAGCTCTCCCGCAATGAATGCAGGATAATACTAACCTAACTGCGCTCATCCATTTTAGACCCACATCATCTCCACCACGTTAAAGTGGACCATCATATTCAACATGTGTTCACAAACAGAGGTGCCTTCTTCCATTTTTTAGTTGAAGATGTGTTTCAGAGCCTCATGCTTGAGCTGTCTAGACGACTGTCCGAACATTCACCGTAGGGAATCCATGATCTCACGTGCTGAGACCATGGACTCGTGGTTCTTGGCCAACACGTCACTAAGACTGGCCAAGATATAGGCTCGGGCCTTCTCGTTTGCCCATGTCCAATGCTCGTACGCTGACCGAACATTTAGAGTAGCGTCCTGAGGTGGAATAGGAGAACATTCCTCCGTAAGGACAAACTTTAGTTCCTCGATGATGAGTATCGTCGTGAGTATATGTTTCCAACTTGAATAGTTTTGGCTTTTCAGTTTTTCGGTGCTAAGTAAATTGATAGTGGCTGTAGCCATTTAAAACCATTGTTGAAAAATGAATAACCTTTTATAAGACTTTGCAAAAACCACATTTTTAACCAATTAATTTTAGAAAAACAGATTCCAAATACTTAAGTGATAAGACTTCTATTTTGTAATGATGCCTCAGCGAGGCAGGACAAACGTCATTGGTTGGGTTATCAGATGTCCCTTCACTAGGATGAGACATTCTCAACCATTAGACAGAACCACTCTTGGAACTGAACCTAATAGCCACCATTTGTTCGGTTTAGAACTGTTAACTCTTAACAATTATATGTAAGTGTAACCCCTCGTTTTCGGCCCCAGAGTCCCGCCTTAATGTGCCAACCATAGAGAAAAAGCATATTAGGAAAAGAGACTAAGTAACCTTATCCTCTTTCAGGAGATCAAATAAAAAAACTCGCAAAACAACCATCCTATTGGGGGGCACACCCAGGGTGCCTCGAGGCGATGCAAAAAAACTTTATTTAATCTAACGAGAGAGACCATGGGATATACTGTTGCACTTCCCGCTCCCACTTACTATGAACATTCTCTCCATCCATCTTGATATTGACCTACCCAAACACCATCCTTTAGGAGGACACTCCCAGGGTGTCACGAGGCCAAGGATAGATCTCACGGTGTGGACTATGAGGGAGAAACGCATAAGGTGTAAATGAAGCATCAAATGCCCCAAGTACCTCCTACTGAATGTTCTATTATGAGAATTTCAACAGATTCTTCTTTTATTCATATTCAATCTTCTAGGGGTTTATTAACGTAGACAATCCGACTAATGATTATAATCTGAGTCATTTTTTAAGTTTGCTAAAAAACAACTTTTGTCTTTGAAATAAAACAAGTCCAAGTAGTCACATTAAACTCTTTAATGGACTGTCCTTAACTTGTGTGCATGCTTCAAATCTATCTAATTCACCTTTCTAGGTAGGTTCCCAGGTAGGGGTGTTCAGTTGTCGTCACCTTAAATACCCCAGCGTAGACAGAACCCGCCTTAGACAAAAGGTCCCTTATAGATAGATTTTCTACACTTTAACCTTTTACTAATTATTTTAGTTCTAATTTCATTTTATAACCATTTATAAAATAAACAACTAAAACACGCATGCCACATAACAAAGTATTTATAACGCTTATAAATATTATGCTAAATAAATAATGCATACATAAATATAACCCTTATATTATATGATGCATGAGCATGCAATTACGTAAATTAAATCATACTTCACTAAATCATAACACTTATAATAAAGAGAATATGCATGACCAATGCATAATCTAAGGTGGATTTACCTATATGTGCATACCATATGACATAAAATAAACATACATCACATGTATAAAACCATGGATTAATGGACCAGGATGAACCAATACAAAATCGGAATGAGAAAACTATCTATTACATTATTCTGCTAAGCAAACTAGTTCACAAGCGAACCGAGTCTTGAATCATCGGGCGAAGCTCCCATCGTTTAGTAAACGCCTCTTGGTAAACAATCGTGTAGCGCACACTAGACGATAACGCAAAAGCTAAACGATCGCATAGACAACAATGAGGTCTCAAAGCCTGATTGTCTAGATGATCGCTTAACACGTGAAAGGTAAACGATTTACCATGCTATTACTCCGCGCGATTGTATAGTCAGTAACTAAGCGATGAGGCTTGCTGAGCTATACGATCGTCTAGTCCACGTGCACATTAAATGACAGTCGAGCATCTGATACTCAGCAATCGTCTACCTCATCGTCTACACAACACGACCAATACTAGATCGCCTTCATCCACGAAGAACAGCAACCCTTGCTGCGAACTTCATCATGAATGACTCAAGACTCAAACTAACTTTGAATTTACAGACTCGATAGCAATTAATTGTGCCAAAAAATGCAGGTGCTTTACAATTAACTTGAGTATTCAAAAAACCGAGGTTACATCCCAGAAAAATCCATTAATCCACACATCCACAAACAAATTAACAATTAAAAACAGAGAGTAGACATGCTACATCCACCGTGAATGTCAATGCAATTCTATTGCAGCAATGAATTAGAATATCATAAACCTAGCTCTGAACCAATTGAAGGAATTCTTACTCAAGAGTACCTACGAGCGGAAGCGGATATTTCCAATTCATTGTGATAGAATTTCCACATATACAGTCAAACATACTAATATGCATTCATAATTTTAAATTATTGACATGCTCAAAAGAACAGTAAATAAGAGATCGAGAGATCATACCAGTTGAAGACTTATTCTTCACAACAAATCACACTTTTACTGAGACGGTAAGTTATTGCTCAGCAAAACCAAATCGTCTACCTCGAACAGTCTCCACACGAACAGAAGGAAACGGAGATGACACTACCACTCAGAGCCCTCAGCATTCTTGGACTGAGAATCCAAAGGGTGGGCTTTATTTGGATTTGGTAGAGGGAAGGAGGAAGAGAGATCGTATACAACGATGAAGCAAGTGGAAGATAGGCTCGTCTATCGTATAGACAAAATGTTCGATCGTTTAGGTAAAGTATATGACCGTGTAGGATAAAGGTAAGTGATCATCTAAACGATCCTGTAGGAAAAAGTAAGCGATCATCTAAACGATCGTGTAGAAAAACTAGGCGATCATGTAGAAAAACTAAGCGATCGTCTATACAATTGTTTAGAAAATATCAAGCACTAAATGATCGTTTAGAAAATAGCGTGCACGGGTGTAATCATTAAGCGATCGCTTAGCACTATCGTATAGATAAGCGATCGTTTAGGCACAGATTTTCTAAGCGATGACACACTTCAACACAATGTCGCACATACCATGCTTAACATACGTGAGCTATTTATATGTCTCAAAGTGATCTTTCAACTTACTCATCCATTATGAAAACAGAAGAGACGTCGTCCTATTACCCATTTAACCGTCCAATTAATAGATAATGAATATGATCACATCATATTCATAACTTATGAATTAATATCATATATTAATCATAGTACTTTTCCTCCACTAGATATAAATCATATTTGTATCCAATTTTCTCCAAATTAATGTATCTTATACATAAATTTAATTATATATATAATTAAATAATTCAATTATATCATATATAATTGAATTCCCTCTGGTCAATTTGAACATTTCAAACTGACCCAAAAACTTACTCTTAACTTGTATCCAAGCTACCAAGGAAATCTTATGGACCTATGGCTCGAAGCTCCAACGGTACGTGAATAGCTTACTAAACTCTTTAGTCATGATATCCACCATTCTTTAACTGCCAGACATTCAACTAAAGACAGACAGTTGAACTCTTCTTACCATAGATATATTTCTATGTCCATTGGATATAACCAATCATCAAAACAATGACCCTTCACAGATGCTCGTAATTATAGCAGGCCAATTTACCGTTTTGCATCTGTAGTTACATCTTAATCCTTAAGTACCACTGATCCCTCTAATGAACAATACAATATAGTCATACTATGTGTGAACACTTCTTAGGCCATGAGAAGGTATGTGGCGCCACATTGTTTAGGTCCCGGGATCAACCCTTAAGAGAGCAATCAATGTACTTACCCCTGCTTTAGGGAATGAGTGAATTTCATCTTGTTAAGCTGAGTTCTCAGCTTCCAAATCAAACGAATCCTCAAAGTGGTAGGTTTGAGTTGGCGCTCTGGCCACTCGCACCCATGCAAATCAAAGGATTGCCCTCAATGACAGGAGTTCTCAACTCACTCAGGATTGAAGTCATGTTACCTATGGTCATCCTAGTGAAGTGAAGTCTCAGTCATGAACAAAGTTATATGACAAGACGTTAACACTTCGAGGTTAGGTCTTATACAAACTCTTTGTATAGGACGCCCCTGCTCGCATGTCCGCTACACGAATGATCAGGATCAAACCATCTGTGACAAGTCACAGCACTTGTAACAATACTACAAAGCGAGCCATGTCTGTAGTGTTACCAAGATAAGGTTTTCCTCCTATATCCATATACTACAAACTATTTTGGTTGTTACTTAAGACATGATCCACTTGTATGTCACTACATACATGCTGAAGTCACATAAAGACAACTAGGGATATTAATTTTATTGGTTTGTGGTAAAATAAAAACATCTAAATGTGCAAAGTCAAGAAGTAAAGTAAATATCATATATATTATACATCAAAAGCATTCTTACAAAGTTGTTTACAAACTACAGGACCCGAGATTTTAGGACACCATCCCCAACAATTTTATGTAATTTAAACAAGTATGTAGAGACATATAGGTGGATATTGTTTAAATAGTAACCTAAATGATCTGTAGTAGATGGATAAGGCTGGGTACCTTATTTTGTTGACATTGCAGATACGGTCCGCTTTGTAAATGTTACAAGTGTGTAAAGTGCTACAAATGATATGATCCTGATCACTCATGTGGAAACATGTAAGCGGGAGCATCCTATACAAAGAGTTTGTATAAAATCGGACCACGAAATAATTAATCTCATTATATAACACCGTTAATAGTAGAGATTTACATTTCACCAGGATGACTATAGGTGAAATGACCTGAATCCTGATTGAGTTGTAAACTTCTACACATGAAGGCAGTCCTTTGAATTGTATGGATGAGGGTGGCTAGATTGCCAACTCAATAAGCCTACCATTTTGGGGATTCGTCTTGTTGGAGAGTTGAGAACATAGCTACACAAGATGGAATTAACTTCTTCTCTAATGTTGGGGTAAATTGCTCCCTCAAGGGCTGATTCTAAGGTTTGAACAATGTGGTCACACCCTCTCTTGGGCCAAGAGGTACTTGGTCATAGTTGGATTATAACTTATTGTTCATTAGAAGAATAAGAGGTACTTAAGGAGTTAAATGTAACTATAGAGGCAAAACGGTAATTTTGGCCCAACTTACGAGCAATTTGTGAAGGATCATCATACTGTTGATTGGTTATATTCAATGGACACAGAAATATATATGTAATGCGCAGAGTGCAGCTGTTGATTTTTAGTGGAATGACCGACAGTTAATGGAAGTTGAGTAATTTAATTAAAGAGTTTACTTAATTATCTAAGCACCATTTAAGCTTCAATCTATAGGTCCATAAGATCCTCTCTATAGCTCAACGGGGATTTAATTGAGAATTAATTTTGGATTCATTTGAAGTGTTCAAATTAATTTCGAGAATTAATTATATATGATATAGTTAATTAAATAACTATATATGTGCTATAATTAATATAATGTATTTGATACATTATAATATAAAGTTTTTTTTAGAAGAATTTGAATATGATTCAAATACTAATTATATGAATGAGATTCATATACTTAAATTTAATATAAATATGATTTATATTAAATATTTGAATATGATTCGAATATTAATTATATGGATGAGATTCATTTAATTGAATTTAGTATAAATATGATTTATATTAAATATCATGCATAGTTGAGAGAAAATAAAATTATAAGTTATATTGTATTTGATACAATAGAAAGAATATAAATCATAGTTATATGTATGTATATATGATAGGGTAGTTATTATATATATATATATATATATATAAATATATAAAATATATATATATATATATAAAATATATTTATTTTAATTAAATTAAAATTTGTTTTAATTTTTTAATTTAATTAAAGGGAGGGAGTTACAACTCCATCCCCCTAATTTCTCTCAGAAAAAAGACGTGTAATGTGTGGGAGTTCAATTGTCTTTCTCCTCCAATTAAGGATTTGAAAATTCTCTCTGCAGAAAAATCACAGAGAAGAACTTCTTCTCTCCCTCTCATCCTCTTCCTCCCTCTTCCAATTATTGGGCAGAGCTTATAACTCCTGCCAATTATCAACCTAAAGAATAAAGAAGATTTGTGTTGTGGTGGTGTCTTGATCGGAGAAGAGATCGTGATCTAGATCGAGGGAAATGTGAAGAAATTGGATTCAAGGGTATGTATGTTTCTTCCCCAATTTCCCTCAAATGCATGCTGTAAGATTTGATTTAATAATACACAGTTTTATTTTGTAATTTCTAAAATTCTGTTAAAAAAAAAAGGGATTGATTTGCTTCCGCTGCGAAACCATCATTGGTTTCCCTTCAGATGTTCCATCAATTTTATCGATTTTCTCTTCAAGAGATTCAAAGAAGTCAGTGTTGGGATTGGTGTCCTAGTTCTCATAGAGTCTCGTTATTTTGTAAGGATACACATTGTTTAATTAATAAAATAAGTGTTATTTAATTCTGGCATTTACTCATATCCAATAAACAAAACTCCTTGGTTATCTTATGTGAACTTAAAAATGTATATGTGATATACAAGTGGATCATGCCTTAAGTGATAACCTAAATAGGTCTGTAGCTATGAAGCATAGATACTTCATGTGAGGCAAAAAATCAGTATCAGACATATATCTGATACCGATACTTCCAGATACTTCCCAGATACGTATCTGACATGCAATTTGACGTATCTATACTTTCAGATACTTTTCAGATACGTATCTGACATGCGATTTAACGTATCTATTTCTATGCGTACTTTTTTTTAAGAAAAAAGACAAGTAACTCATCTAATCTTTCCCAATCTAAAATTAGGCAACCTATTTAAAAAGCTCACTACTCGAGTCCATAACTAAAAGAAAAAAAATAACGGACCAAACCCTAGACTAGAATCATCTAATCTGCATCTTCACATTTGAATCCCCACAAAGTCCACCAAAATATAAACCATTTGGATCTCTTCAACAATAAGTTCATCATTTATCTTCATACTTCTCTCTCTAATCTTCTTCTTCTTCTTCTTCTTCTTCTTTGCAATATGAGTCACTTTTCTATTGCTTTTTATTAACTATTGTACTTCAACATCTTAGATGTTGCTTTTTTTTTTTTTTAATTATATTTCAATTTTTGTATTCTATTTTATGCTATTGTTATTAACTTGTATGCTAAATTTATCTATATCCTAGATTTTTTTTTTAAATGTATCTTCAACGTATCAGTATCCTCATTACTTAGAAATATATATATTAAAAAAAATATATAAAAAATGACGCATCCTTAGATGTATTCGTATCTTAGTTTTTTAGAAATTGACGAATCGTCGTATCCAATCGTATCCAACCGTATCCATATCGTGTAGCCGTATCTGTGTCTGTGCTTCATAGGTCTGTAGTATAAGGATTAAGGTGGGATACCTGATCCTGGTGATACTACAGATACAACCCACTTTGTAGAGGTTTGCAAGTATTGTAAACTACTATAGATGGTAGATCCTGACCATTCATGTGGAGACATGTGAGCGGGGGTGTCCTATACAAAGAGTTTGTATAAGACCTGGACCACAAGATGACTAGACTCTGTATATATTGTCATTGATAATAGAGACTTGCATCTCACCTAAACGACCATAGATGACGACCTCAATCCTGAGTGTTTTGGGAACTTTTGCCTTTGAGAGCGGTCCTTTGATTTGTATGGATGAGAGTGGCCAGATTACCAACTCAACATGCCTACTTTTCTGGGGACTTGTTTGATCTGGGAGCTGGGAACTCAATCCACAAGATGGAATTCACTCCTTTCCCAAAGCAGGGATAAGTAGAGAGATTGCTCCCTTAAGGGCTGATTTCGGGGCTTGAACATAGTGGTCACAGCTTCTCTTTGGAAGAAAAGACTCAGTCATAGTAAGACTATGACTTATGTTCATTAGAAGGATCAATGGTACTTAAGAAGTTAGATGTAACTACAGGGACATAACGGTTATTAGCCTAGTTGTATTTATGAGCGATCTGTGAAGGGTTGTCGCACTTCTGATTAGTTAAGATGGACACATAATATATCTGTGGTAAGGAGAGTTCAGCTGTCGATCTTTAGTGGAGTACCTAGAAGTTAACAGATGGTGGATTCCATGACTAAAGAGTTTAGTCAGTTATTCACGTACTGTTGGAGCTTCGAGCTACAGGTCCATAAGGTCCCCTTGGTAGCTTAATGGATTCAGTTGAGGATCAGTTTTTGATGTTGATTTGAAATTTTCAAATTGACAAGAGGTATTTTGATTATATATGATATAATCAGTATGATGTATGAGATACATCTAGTGGAGGATTGATGTAAATAAGATTTACATTAAGCACAATGGAATAGAAAAAGAACTATAATTTATATGTTTCATGAGATGAAATATTAAAACTATAGGTTATAAATATAGTAAGTTGGTTATCATTTATATTTATAATAATATTAATTATTGAATAATTAAATCTTTTTCTCTAATAACCAATTGAGTGGGAGGTTATTGGTGGTTCATGGTAACCGTGAGATAAAAGGAAAATTGTTTTCCTAATTTTAGTAAGTATTGAAAATTTTTTACAAAAGGTTGAATTTTTTTTTTGTTTTTTTTCTCTCTCTCGAAAAAAGGCATCTCACGGAAGTTTGTCAAGTAAATACAAATTTATTAAGCGACATCTTGAGCGAAGTAAACGATCGTGTAGTGTTTTGTAGACGACAGACACTGAGCTAAATGATCGCTTAGCTTTTGCTAGACGATCGCTTAGTTTTAGCTAAAGATAATTTTCTGTCTTCTCCCACTTGCCCAATCGTGTACACGAATTTTCATTCCTCCTTCGTCTGCCTCATTCCAAGTCCACACAGAGCCCACCCTCTGGATTCTCACACCGAGAATTCCAAGGTAACCTTCTTGGTGGTGTCATACTCAACTCGACACCGTCGAGTTCTGTGGAGGTCATTCGTGTTGTTGGGGAGTTCGTGACCAAGGCGATCGTTGAGGACGAGTGCGAAGTGTTCGTGCAGTGTTGCGGTTGTGTTGTTCGAGCGTTCGAGGTTGACGTGTTCGAGCGTTCGTGAGCAAGGAGCGTGGAGACGAGTCAACAAACGTTCATAGTATTCTCCTTGTTTATTTGATTGTTCATGTTGTAATTTCTATATTGATTGCATAACTATATGTTTTGTTTACGACTGTAATTTGTAATGTTCATTCATGATTGTAATTTGGAATGATCTATTTTCTGCTGCTCATGGAAATCTCGGATTCGATTTCTTCCAATTAACCACATCCAAATTTGTTATATGGGATGAGTCAAATATGTCATTATCATGGTATGTAAAATTTGCTTCCACATTTTTTTCCCTTTTCCTTTAGGGAGGTTTGATAGAGATCAACTAAGTGTTTTGACGTATGATAGGTACATGACCAATGACCAGTCATTCCACATCAGAAGCATTTATTTTCAACACTTTTTAAACTCTTATCTTGTGGAGCTTTTCCTTTGTGATCATCATTTTGTGTGATTCTTTTGAAATTTGAATGATTAGAATAACCACCACAAAAATAATAATTATTTCTTCCTCAGCCACGGTCACAACCTCAACCATGACCATGACTATGACCTCGATCACAATTATTATTAAAATTTACAACATTCACTTCAGGGAATGGTGTCGTCCCGATTGGTCAAGATTCATGATTTTTCATTAATAACTTGTTACTTTGTTTAGCTACGAGAAGACATGAAATTAGTTTAGAATATTGTTTAAAACCTTTCTCTCGATATTGCTACTGCCGAAGCATATCTGAAATGTGAAAAAATGTCTTCTAACATATCGACTTAAAATTTTGGAGCCTCAAGTGCATCCATTTACAATGAACTTTGGGAAGAAAAATTGTTTTCTGATGATCACATTTTTATGGCATCCATGTGTATTTTGGCACCATACACTAATGACAAATAATTATTACCATTAATATCAAATGCTACAAATTGTAATTTTATAATATTTTCATAGTAACACTATTACAAAATATTGTATTTATATTAGAAATTTGATATATATCAAATATGTAAAACAACATTTAATTTATTAATTATAACGAAGAGAAAAAAACCGACATATCTCTAGGAACTATCTTTAGCGAGAAAAATGATAGGAGCTCACGTTGATAACGTGTTGTGAACTTGAGGAGCACAACGAGAACACAGATACTAATAAAATATAATATTAAAATAAATATAATATAATATAATAATAAAATAAATAAATATTAAAATAAATTAAACATCATATATAAATATATGAAATAAACAAATAAATAAGTAAATAAAATAAAAAGGATGAATTTCTCCACTTTCTCCAATCTTTTTGAATTTTGCTCAATGTGTGTATCTCAAAACTCACCAAATGCTATTATTTATAGGAAATTTGGCAAGTAGAAGGTAGATTATATGGACACTAATAATGTGTAATGTTGAGACACATGAACAATACTTTGAAAAATGAGGGCATGACACATGTTGAATGGACACTAAGCATTAGCATCTAATAGGCATTTATTATTATAATATGTATAATAATATCTCTTTTTAAAAGAAATGAAAAATATCTAAAAAGTTATCAAACTCAGAGATTGAGTTCAATTGAAGTAGAATAAAAAGAAACCATCACCAATACACCAAAAAGGAGATTAATCAGCTCCAAACAAGTTTCAAAATGTTGATGTCAATGAAAATATTAAGGTCATAATTTTATGGAAATTTAGATAGAAATTTCGATATAATATTAATATCGATGGATATTTCTAAAAAAATTATAAAAATTCAAAAAAAATGAATTTAAATTAATAAATAAATCTTTTATGATTTCCAAACAAGTTAATATGTCTATTATTTATATTATATTAATATTAGTGCCATTTTGATGATTATTTTTTGTGTGTAGTGGGTTTTTCTACAACATAATGAAAATATCGATTCACCCTCATGTTGATATGTTGATGTTGAACTCATGGAAACGTAAAAATATCGATGAAAATATAACATTTTGATAGAAATTTAATACTATGACTCCAAATCAGCCTTCCCTTCAATAATTGTTCCTAGGTCTAAAAAATGTTTGAAATTTAAGGCATTGGTTGGACTCCAAACTTGAAGTTGGTGGAGTGGGTTATAATTAACTCGCTTTATGTTTTGGGCTCCAAATATAATAGTGGCTTTTACAACTATTTATAACTTACAATTAGTTACAGTAACACTATATGACATTCTTCTTTATTCCGGTTTTTACTATTTTACTAAAATAGTATACACCTCAAACACAAATTATTATAATTCCCCACAAACTATAATAATCACTAACAATGATAACCAACTTAGTGCATATGTCATTTTTGGCCCAAAAATTAATAGTTATTTCTCTCTCTCTCTCTATATATATATATATTGTTATTTTTCAATTTGGCTCATCGGTTTTGATTCAGTTTAAAATGTCGATATTGAGGTAAATATAGAAGTCTTTATTTTATAGAAATGTCAATAGAAATATCGATAAGATGTTGATATTGACAGATATTTCTGGAAAAGTTATAAAATATATTTTTATTTATGTTAGGTAAAATCTATTTTGTAAGATTAAAGTAATTTAAAATAATTAATAATGATGTGTAATTTATTTGGTGAGACCAAATCAAATGTTTATACGTGTTTCTATGTTTTGAAAACAAAATTAAAAAGCAATAAAAACAAAGGTAATTATTTTAAATGGTAGAACTGTTAAAAATATTTACAAGTATAGTAAAATATCACTGTATATCCACGATACACTTCTATCACTCAGCGATAGAAGTCCATCATGATCTATCACGTTCTATCACTGATAGATAGAGGATTTTGTTATATTTCTAAATAAGTTAACTTATTTTTCTTTATTCAAAAATAGCCTTAAAAGAAACACCTTATTATTATTTTTTAGGGATAGATGCAAATATAGATATTAGACCCAAAGTTTTAGCAAATATAACATAATGTAAAAAAAGTTACAAATATGACCAAATTTAAATAGTCTACCGGTGATAGACCATATTATTGGTTGAAGTTTGTCAGTGATAGATCATATCACTGGTAAAAGTCTACCAATGATAGAAGTCTATCGCTGATAGACTTTACTATCTTTGCAATTTTAAAAATGATGTTATACACTTGGTTATTATTCCTAAAAATGTTACCAAATGCAATTATCCTATTTTTTAAATATGATATTCTTTAAATTGTAATTTATAATAGTTTTTGAATAAGTGTAGCATCATTCTTTTCTTTGATTTTTGGTACACATAACAGCAAAATTGGTCCGAAAACTTATGAGGAAAACCCAAATGGCCTAATTACTTTTTTCTACCTTCCTTTCTTTCTTTCTCTTGAAAAATTTGATATTCATTACTCATGTGAAGGTTTCTGGTTTAGTTTTGGGTTGGGCTTTCACAATCTCCACAAACCCTCTTTAGTTTGTCTAGTAGGCCTATAAGCCCAAAAATAGATTTAGCCCAAAATTTGTTCTCGGACTGGTTAGCCCATAAATTAACTTACCTTTTTGGGAAACTGGTAGGAAAAGCTACATTTTTCATTATTCATACTTGAAAAGTAATTAAAATCATAATTTATTGAGATTTAGGGGAAAAGCTAGAGAATAAAGTATTTTTTTAAAAAAAATCATTTTTAGTTAACTATTTTTGATAAAATAAATCTCAAAATACTTTTTGAAAATGTTTCGAAGCCTTAAGTGGTTGCCAAACAATTCAATTTTTTTTCAAAATGACTTATTTTCAAAATTGAATATTTTAAAAGTTAAACCAAAGAGACCCTTAGTCATTTCTAACCTTTTTTTTTCCACTTTTACCCCTATGGTTAACCACAAACTAGGGGGTACATGAGTTGGGTTTGGGAGATTTTTAAACCAACCTGAAATTTCGGGTTGATCGGATTGTACCGAATGACCCAAATAGGGTCTACAATCTAACCCAACCTAATTATTTATTTATTTTATTAACTTAAAATATTTAAATTTGTGTACAACACATATTAATAGCTAAGATTTTATAAAACTCAAATTTTAAATATCAAAATCCAAGATATTTATTACAAACTTCATCCAAACATCATAAAATTTTATATGAGTTATAATATTTATAAGTTATAGTATTGATGAACCAAAAGTTGTTGAGACTTTTAATTCAATTAAATAATTGTTCTGTTTCTCACTCTAATTTTGTAATATTAGGGTAGTAATAGATCGATCCACAAGAGACGGTCAATTTTGCTTCTATATTACTTATTGTTAAGTAACCAAAGGGGAACTTTGTCGATTTGGTTTTCATTGCTTTAATTTAAAGAAAAGCGATGACAAAGAACACAATTTAAGGATTGATTGAATTTAAACTATCAATGAGACAAACATTTAGCCCGAGGTATCAAGGTTAATCTTCATTTACTAATCAATCATCGATTAATCACACATATTTCTTGTAATCTTATAAGTATAAAACTTAGCCAATCACATTTAGAAAAGCTATTGTGGATGTCCTATTAGTCAAATTGATTTTTGTGCTTCGATGAAAAGCATCCTACATATGCAAATGAATTAGCATTAAGATCTAGGACTATTGCTAAGACAAATGAAATAATTTGGAATTCCCCAATTAAGTGTTCGATGGAATCTCTCCTAAGTTAGTTAGATGAATTCTATTGTATTGGAATTGTTGAATCAATATACAACTTGGTGCCGTCGAATTTATCGTCGCTCGTAAACCCTTGCTACACAATAAAATTTATAAATCACCGAACGAACTACTTATACTAACTGGTAGTATAAGCGGCAAGTCTGGGGTTGAACCTCAGGGAAGCACAGAAGGTTAGTTCATCGAAGCGTGTTTTCAATTAAAGTGATTGGGGAGGGGGAGAGGGGGTGGTATGGATTGATAATTGAAAGTGCATGAAATGAAGATAGAAATGCAATTAAAGGAAACGATCTAACTTAAGGGAATCAGAATTGACCGATGTAATTCTTGTTCATCAAGTTGTTTAAATGCAATTTAAGTTTCTTTATTATGCCTAGCCCAATTGATTGGAATCCCAATCAATGGTCCTAATTACCTAATTAATCAACATGCATAGAAAATGAATCTACTCCAAAAAAATTAACAAATCACATTAAGTTCTACGGATAATGCTAGGATGAGTGTTCGAATTCCAACATCTAATCAAATATTCAATGTGGTTTCTCTCTAGGTTAATAGGAGCAATACTATTCTTTTTAGGCAACATAGATCAGGTCTAATGAATCACAAGCCTAAATAATCTATTGCTTCCAATGGGATTAACCTATAATTTCTAGTCACATATTACAAGTCAATCTCCAAGCATTAGAATCACACAACAGAATCGTTATTTGTCAATCAATAATAAAATCATACAATTCATAAAACACAAAATTCAGATTGAAACCCATAGATAAGAACAAAAGATTACATTCAAACAAAAACTCCCAAAAATTATGTTGTTCCAAATTCCCCTAAACTAGAAAAAAGCTAGAACTTACCTTCTCATAGAGATGGAGAAGACAAATCCTAACATCGTTCCATTAGTTACATGAGATAGGGAGAAAAATGGAGCAAAATACAAGTGGAGAGGTGAGAAGAGGAGAAAATCGGTTTTGGAGCTGATTAGAGTCGATCCTTCTGCCCTAAATTGAAGACAAATATATATAGCAGTCGCCGCAGCGCCGTAACGCTGCTATGTACTCCAGCAACGATCAGCTACTGCCTTGTAGCATTGCGCAACGCTCCATCCAGGGGCATTTTTATCTGTTCACATCCTTTTGAAGTTCGATTGCTCAAATTAGCTCCTAATTGCTCCAAATTAACCACTAATAACTCATAATGATGGATTCTACCTCCAAGATTCTCGATACCTACAAAATCATCAAATAAACACATTAAACGAAGTAACGACCTAAAATTAAGAAGAAGAAAATAGCACATTTTTTATGCTATCACAACTTTAACTTAACTTTCGCTACTTGGCGATCCAAGAACCTAACGACTATGTATTAGGTGTAGATCTATAACAATGAACTAAACATGTTTGATTAATTTGTTAGATATTCCCAAACACATTCAATCAAATGAATAAGAACAATGAGAGAATTCAATAAACCATAAAATTACAAGATGAAAATGTTCATAATCTCATGAGTTTGCAAATCAAGAGATAACCCTAAATTTCGAGCTAGATAATAGTACCTTAGCCTTGGTACATGCTTGAAAACATCCAATAATAATTGATCAAGGTCCAAATTGAGTACAAAAGAAGAAATACAAAGGAGAAAAGAAAAAGCTAGATAGAGAATTATGTCAAAATCGTAATCAAGTTCGTAGGCGGCTAGGGCTGGAATTTAAAAAATACGTGATGGTGTCATGATGCTTAGAAGCAGTGTCACGGTGCTATATGAAATGTGCCTTGGGTCTGTCCGTAAAAAATCGTAGCACCACGGTGCTTCTTCATGTTCCAAAAAAAGTGCTTTCGAGTTTGAGGCGCCACAACGTTAGCTCACTTTTGCCCCAAATTGAATTTCTCGCCCTGGTTGATGCTCTAAGTCCCCAAATAGGCGTGTTTTTACCTGAATTTGATGCTAAGGGTCGGTTCTACCTAAATTATGCTCAATACCTATAAAATCAGGAAATAAATTCATGGAATGCAAGAACAACCCCGAATTAAGTGAAGCAAGATAGCACATTTTTAATGCTATCAAGTATATATATTTTAATAATATTAGAACAAGTTGGATTGAGTCAAACCAAAATTTTAAAGTGTAACCCAGACTCGACACAACACGAAAAAACAAAAAAACTTAACCCAACCTAACTTGGAATTAAAACTAACCCAATTGATATGAAACCCTAGGATTTGAAAAATTAGGAACCTAATTGTTGAACCTCTAATATCATATTCTAAAACCCCCAATCAATTTGACAACAATCCAAAGGGAATGATTAGATTTGGATTACCTTTTGATCGAAGACCATGAGGCAAGAAGAACTACTTCCCATCTTAAAGTTTGAACACTCCACAAGTAAGTTGATCACTCTTACCTGAATGTTCAAGCATGCAACCCTAGATGAAGAATTGCAAAAAAGTTTGGTGATGAATCTCCGTCATCAACATAGAGGAAAATTGTCATTCCAAAAATTCAAAATGCAAGAACTCCTTTAAACGATCTAATGACCAGACTTTAAATAATCTCCCAATAAAAGAAACCTTAATGCCTCATAGTAAAATAATAAAATTACCCGTACTTAAATGTCATAAAAAAGAAAACATATTAAAATTACGTCAAAGTTATTAAATAAAAACTAATTAATAATTTGATGTTTGGATGATTCATATCACCCTCTCTTCCTTTAAAAGGATTCATCCTTGAATCTAAGTTATTACCTTATAGAGCAACTTTGTAGTCATGAGGTGTTAATGATATATCTCTCATTTGATTACACTTAAACTTTCAACCATTGAAGAGTACATAAACAAGTTTAGATAAATCTTTTCTAAGTAACATCTTTATTTTGAACCCCATATATGGGTAACATTGCTCCTTCATCAGTGCTTTAAAGTCCTGCAAAAAGTCAAAATAAGTAGAACTAGATAATTCTCTGAGATTAACTCCAGCTTAGGGATAACAAGCTCTCTTGTGTATAAACTCAAATATGAGTGATTTTGAGGAGATAATTTCATCCTCACATACTCTTAAAAGCAAACCCACTCCCTCAATCTCTCCTTCAATTTCATTACTTTGCTTACCACTGTCAAATTCTTTTTTTGCATTCTCATTTACCAGTGTCTCTTCTGTCATATTCTCGTCTATTAGTGTCTCTGCCTCCTCAGTCTCTTTCTCTAATTTCTATTGAGAATTGTTTATCTCTTTACTCTTAAGGGATCTTCTTTCTTCATCGCCATAAATCTCTCTATTTAATTCTTCTTCTTGTGCTCTTGGAAAATTTGCATATTCTTCTTCTTCTTCTTTAGGTGACTGATGGTGTTTTGGTTTGCATGTTCGTTCCTTGGCACAGCAAACTTTGTTCTACTTGGATTATTTTTGTAACATATTTTCTTATAGAACCATGTAGTTCTGCGAAATCTGTTGGGTTTTATGCCCTAAAGCTCGTAGATAGTAAATGTTATTAATTGACTGTCATCAATAAAGAGTTATAGATGTTAATTTAATAAATGTTATTTTTTGTATTGTTTGTCTATTTTTTTTCTTCATAACCCTAAACCCAATAAATTAACATCCAAGGTTGTCTTATGAGTCTTGAATTGTATGTGCAGACATACATGGATTAATGTTCAAGATACAGCCTGAAAGGTCTATAATAAAGGGATAAGGTTGGGTACCTTATCCTGGTAACATTATGGATACGATCTACTTTGTATTTGATACAAATATAATGATCCAACACGTTTGTGTAGTTGACATGCGAGTGGTGGTATTCTATGCAATGAGTTTGCATGACCAAACCGCGAAATAGTAACCACTAGATGTAACACTGTTAACTAGTTAGGTTCCTATTTCAATAGGATGACCTATACAACTTAGTCTTAATCCTAAGTATATTATGAACTCTTGTTCATGAGGGATTGTCCCTTGATTTGTATGGTGAGGGGCGATCAATTCGTCGACCCAATATGCCTACCATTTTAGGGATAAGACCGAGCGGGGAGCTAGGAACATAATAATATAAGATGGAATTCGCTCATTCCCGCCTTAAGGGTAAGTAGATGAGTGTTCCCTTAAGTGGTGTCTTCAGAACTTGAACAAGCCCTACTCTTTCATTTGCCCCGAGAGGGGTTTTTGTTTATTGGTTAGACCATAAATAGGTTGTTCATTAGAGGAACACTAGTACTTAAGGAGTCAGTAACCCAAGGGTAAAACAATAATTTGATTGAGTTGGAGTTACAAACACTCGTGAAGGAGTAACTTGTTGTTATTAGTCTATATTCATGGACACAAAAATATATCTATAGTGATAAGAGTGTAGTTGTGGGTCTTTAGTGAAATGTACACACAGTTAACGAATATTGATTATGAGTGTAGTTGTGAGTCTTTAGTAGAGTGTACTCACAGTTAACGAATATTGATTAACTTGGTTAATCAGTTTAGCCTTAATCTCATATCGTTGAAGCTTCTGATCTACAGATCCACCAGGTCCCCTGAATTGCTCAAATTAATTTGAAGAAACCATATAATAATGTGATTAATATATAATTGATTATGGATATGATCCATAATTCAAATTAAATTGGAAAGTAATATTTGAATAAGATTCAATTAATTAACTCAAGTGAATTGGATTTACAAAGATTTAATTAATAGAGAGGTATTGCACATATTCATACGATGTTTATGATAATTAAATATATATGAATTAAATTTAATGTATAAATAGTCATTTAATTAATGTGAAAATTAAATTAAATAAATGTTATTTAATTGTGTTAATTAATTAAATAAGTGTCATTTAATTAATTGGGCTAATTAATTAAATAAGTGTTAATTAATTAATTAATTGTAGAAAAGGGAAATAGGAAAAGGATTAGGAAAGGGCTTGACCCATCTCTAGACCTCCCTATGGCCTCTTTGGGAGGCATAAATATTGACAATACACAACACACAAGTGTTATTGTGCAAAATTTTTCCTAAGCCACAAAGAAAATCCTCTCTACTCTCCAAAATCTTTTCTCCTCCCCCTCTCCCTCTCCCAATAGTGGGCTCTCTCTCATTTACATTAATCCTCCACTTGATGTATCTTATACACCATACCGATCATATCATATATAATCGAATTACCTCTTGTCAATTTGAACATTTCAAATCAATACCAAGAACTGATCCTCAACTTGAATCCATTGAGCTACCAAGGGGACCTTATGGACCTATAGCTCGAAGCTCCAACGATACATGAATAACTAACTAAACTCTTTAGTCACGGGATCTACCATCCGTTAACTACTAGATACTCCATTAAAGACCGACAGCTGAACTTTTCTTACCACAAATATATTATGTGTCCATCTTAACCAATCAACAGCGTGACAATCCTTCACAGATCGCTCGTAAGTACAGCTGAGCCAATAACCGTTATGTCCCTGTAGTTACATCTAACTCCTTAAGTACCACTGATCCCTCTAATGAACATAAGTCATAGTCCTACTATGATTGAGTCCTCTCTTCCAAAGAGACGCTGTTGCCACTATGTTCAAGCCTCAGAATCAGCCCTTAAGGGAGCAATCTCTCTACTTACCCCTATTTTGGGGAAGGAGTGAATTCCATATTGTGTAAGTGAGTACCCAGCTCCCAGATCAGAAAAGTCCCCAAAAAGGTAGGCTTGTTGAGTTGGTAATCTGACCACTCTCACCCCATAGTAATCAAAGGACCGCCCTCAAAGGCAGGAGTTCCCAAAACACTCAGGATTGTGGTCGTGTCACCTATGGTCGTTTTGGTGAGATGTAAGTCTCTAGTATCAACGGCATAGTAGTTTACAATACTTGCAAACCTCTACAAAGCGAGCCATATCCGCAGTGTCACTAGGATCAGATATCCCTCATTAATCCTTAGACTACAGACCTTTTTAGGTTATCACTTAAGGCATGATCCACTTGTATATCACATATACATGCTTAAGTTTACATAAGATAACCATGGAACTTTGTTTATTGGATATGAGTAAATGCCAGAATGAAATAACAGTTATTTTATTCATAAAACAAACAACGAGACTCCGGGAGAATTAGAACATCAATCCCAACAAAATACACAATACACAATTTTTCCCGTTATTTTCAATTGATTCTTCAATAGATGCTACGACTTTTTTTCTTTTTCTTTTTTCATTTAATGAGATCTCATAGAATCGAAATACCTAACAAAAACACAAGAACCCTAATTGAAGGGAAAAAATATACCCAATCAAGTTCGCAGGTGGCTACAACTGGAATTAAAAAAAAAATACCGATAGTGCCACAGCGCTGTATGAAATGTGCCTTAGGTTTGTCTATATATATATTAACCACTTAATATATATTTAAACTATATGTTTGTTGGGATTGGTGTCTTAATTCTCCCGGAGTCTCATAGTTTGTAAAGAGTTTTGTACACATTGTTATTAATAAAATAAGAGTTCTTTTATTTGCATATACTCATATCCAATAAACAAAGATCCGTGATTATTTTATGTAAACGTAAGCATGTATATGAGATATAAAAGTGGATCATGCGTTAAGTAATAACCTAAAAGGTTTGTAGTATAAGGATAAATGAGGGATACCTTATTTTGGTGACAATACGAGTACAACCCGCCTTGTAGAGGTTTACAAGTATTGTGAACTACTACAGATAGTCTGATCCTGACAATTCATGTGGAGACATACGAGTGACGTGTACTATACAAAGAGATTGTATAAGTCAAACCACAAGATGATTTGTCTCTTTATGTAACACCGTTGATAATTGAGACTTACATCTCACTAAAACGACCATATGTGACATGACCTTGATCCTGAGTGGCCAGATTGCCAACTCAACAAGCCTACCTTTTTGGAGATTTTTCTGATTGGGGAGCTGGGAACTCATTGGGGTTGATGCCCTAAAGTCTCGTGTTCTGTAGTTTGTAAACACATATTATACGAACGCTTGTGATGTATAATATATGATATTTACTTCACTTCTTGACTTTTCACATTTGGATGTTTTATTTGCTTTACCATAAACCAATAAACTTAAAATCCCTAGTTGTCTTTATGTAACTTAAACATATATGTAGTGACATACAAGTGGATCATGTCTTAAGTGATAACTAAAATGGTTTGTAGTATATGGATATAGGAGGAAAATCTTATCTGGTAACACTACAGATGTGGCCCGCTTTGTGGCATAGTTGTGACTTGTCACAGATGGTCTGATCCTGATTATTCGTAGGGGACATGCGAGAAGGGGTGTTCTATACAAAGAGTTTATATAATACCTGACCACGAAGTGTTAACGTCTTGTCATATAACTTCATTCATGACAGAGACTTTACTTCACTAGGATGACCATAGGTAACATAACCTCAATCCTGAGTGAGTTGGGAACTCCTGCCATTGAGGGCGGTGCTTTGATTTGCATGTATGCGAGTGAACAAAGCGTCAACTCAAACCTACCACTTTGAGGATTCGTTTGATTGGGAGCTGGGAACTCAGCTTCACAAGATGGAGTTCACTCCTTCCCTGAAGCAGGGGTAAGTAGATAGATTGCTCCCTTAAGAGCTGATCCCGAGACTTGAGCGATGTGATGCCACACACCTTCTCATGGCCCAAGAGGTATTCACACATAGTAGAACTATGTTGTAATGTTTATTAGAGGGATCCATGGTACTTAAGAAGTAAGATGTAACTACAAGAGCAAAACGATAAATTGGCCCAATAGTACTTACAAGCATCTGTGAAGGGCCATCGTACTGATAATTGGTTATATCCAATGGACATAGAAATATATCTATGGTAAGAAGAGTTTAGCTGTCGGTTTTTAGTGAAATGTCTGACAGTTAATGGATGGTGGATATTGTGGCTAAAGAGTTTAGTCAGTTATTCACGCACCATTGGAGCTTCGAGCCATAGGTCCATAACGTCCTCTTGGTAACTTGGATACAAGTTGAGAATCAGTTTGAAATGTTCAAATTGACAAGAGGGAGTTCGATTATAATGATATAATTGAACTAGTTAATTATATATGATATAATTAACTTTATGTATGAGATACATTAATTTGGAGGAAATTAAATGTAAATATGATTTATATCTAGTAGAAGAAAAATACTATGATTAATATATGATATTAAATCATAGGTTATGAATATAATGTGGTTATATTTATTATCTATTAATTGGACAGTTATGAGATAATTGGCCGGCGTCTCTTCTGTTTTCATAACGGATGAGTAAGATGAAGAATCGTTTTGAGACACTTAAATAGTTCACGGTGTGTTAAGCTTTTAAGGAACATAGTGTTGAAGTGTGTCATCACTTAGTAAAATCAGAGCCTATACAATAGTGTTGAACGATCGCTTACTTTTTACTAAACGATCGTTTAGCGCCCAAGTTTTTCTAAACGATCGTATAGAAAATCGCTTAACTTTTCCTACACGATCGTATAGATGATCGCTTACCTTTTCCTACACGATCGTATACTTCACCTAAACGATCAGGCATTTTGTCTATACAATAGACGAGCCTTTCTCCCACTTGCTTGATCGTTGTATACGATCTCCCTTCCTCCTCCCCTCTACTAAATCCGAACAAAGCCCACCCTTTGGATTCTCACTCCAAGAATACTGAGGACTCCGAGTGGTAGTGTCGTCCCCATTTTCTTCTGTTCGTGTGGAGGCTGTTCGAGGTAGACGATTGGGAGTTGCTGAACGATAGCTTGCCGTTCCAGCAAAAGCGAGATTTGCTGTGAAGAAAAGTCTTCAACTAGTATGATCTCTCGGTCTCTTATTTATTGATTCTCTAAGCATGCCAGTAATTTAGTGTTGTGAATGCATATTTGTATGTTTGAATGTATATGTGAAAATTCTGTCATAATGAATTGGAAAGATCTGCTTCTGCTCGTAGGTTCTCTTGAATAAAAGTTCCGTCAAGTTACACAAGATAGAATTCACTCATTCCTTGAAGCAGAGGTAAACAGATAGATAAGTCCCTTAAGGGCTGATTCCGGGTCTTGAACATAGTGGCCACATCCTCTCTTTGGAAGAGATGACCTAATCATAGTAGAACTATGACTTATTGTTCATTAGAGAAATCAATGGTACTTAAGGAGTTAGATGTAACTATAGAGGCAAAATGGTAAATTGGCCCAACTATACTTATGAACAATTTGTGAAGGGTTATCGCACTGTTGATTGGTTAATATGGACACAGAAATATACTTGTAGTGAGAAGAGTGTAACTGCCGGTCTTTAATAGAGTGTCCAGCAGTTAACGGATAGTGGATCCCGTGATTAAAGAGTTTAGTTAGTTATTTACGTACCGTTGGAGCTTCAAACTATAGGTCCATAAGTGCCCTTGGTAGCTCAGTGGATTCAAGTTGAGAATCAGATTTTGGGGTTAGTTTGAAGTGTTCAAATTAACAAGAGGAAATTCAATTATATGTGATATAATTGGTGTGATGTATGAGATACATTATTTGGAGGAATTAATATAAATATGATTTATATCAAGTACAATGAAATAGAAAAAGAACTATGGTTTATATGTTTCATGAGATGAAATATTAAAACTATAGGTTATAAATATAAGATGATAAGTTGGTTATCATATTTATTTATAATATATTAATTATATGATAATTAATTTCTTTTTATCTAATAACCGATTGAGTGGGAGGTTATTGAAAGTTTTATGGTAACCGTGAGTTAAAAGAAAAATTGTTTTCCTAATTTTAGAAGTTACTTCATTAGGAAAGTTACTCACGGAGACAAGCTATCAAGTGAAAGAATTTCACTAAGCGATAGTGTTGAGAGACTACACAATTAGCTAAACGATCGCTTACCTTTGACTATACGATAGTTAATCAGCTGATCGTTGCTACATGATCGAGTAGCATAGTCTATGCGATAGATTTCCATTTACTAAACGATCAAGCACATCGTCTATACGATAGACCAACTTCTTATCTCCCACTTGCTCGATCGTCTACTCAATGTAGATCTCCAGTATCTTCCTCAAACCAAGATCATATAGAGCCCACAACTCCTGGATTCTCACATCGAGAATACCAAGGTAATCATTGTGGTGGTGTCTTGACTCAGTTCATGAATCGAGTTGGACTCGATTGGGTTCGAGGAGCCGTTGGCTGTTTGTTGTGTTCGTGGTCGTGTTGTTCGAGTGTTGTTCTTGGACGCTTGGAAACTGATCGAAGGATCTTTTAAGAATGGTTCTTCAAAGGTATGCATCTTCTATCCCTTGTATCATCATATAACATGCTGTAATTTCTGTATATGCATGACCTGTTAGTTTCTATTTTTAGACTGTAATTGTTTGTGTTCAATTCGAATGGAATTTGGAACGATCCCTTCTGCTGCTCATGGAAATCCTCGTGTTTGATTTCCTTCAATGTTATCTCACATATAAATAATAATCAATAGTTAATATATACCACATATAACATAAACTAGTTTATTATTCTCTCAAATAACCTAAGGTATTAATATGAATCAAATTCATATTAATTTTAACCTTTAGTTTTTATATGAATCACATTCATATAAATATTGAATCATATTCAAATTATAACACCTCTAATATAATATATAAATTTAATATGAATCATATTCATATTAATTTTAACATATAGTTCTTATAAGAATCATATTTATATAATTAATATTTGAATCATATTCAAACATTTATTTCTCTCATAAAACTATATAAATTTAGTATGAATCATATTAACATTAAATTTTAACATATAATTTTTATATGAATCATATTCGTATAATTAATATTTGAGTCATATTCAAATATTTATTTCTCTCATAAAAATGTATCAACGTACATTATATTATATAATGTATCAATATACATTATTTAACTGTATCTTATACAATTAATTTCTTTTAATTAATTTGAACAATTCAAACCACACCAAAATTAATTTGATTCTCACCAGTTCTCATTGAGTTAACGAGAGGACCTTATGGACCTATAAATGGAAGCTCCAATGATACGAGATTAATTGATTAAACTCTTTAATTAAATTAATCAACATTCATTAACTGTCGATCACTCCACTAAAGACTGACAGTGAACTCTTCACACTATAGATATATTTATGTGTCCATTGGATATAACCAATCGACAGTGCATTGATCCTTTACAAATTTCTCGTAAGTACAACTGGGTCAAATTATCGTTTTACCCCTATAGTTACATTTAACTCCTTAAGTATCATCGATTCTTCTAAGGAAAAATTAGTCATAGTCCAACTACGAACTCCACTTAAGCCTGGACAAGGTGAGGCGCCTCATTGTCCAAGTCCCGAAATCAGCCCTTAAGGGAGCAATTTATCTTCTTACCCTAACTATAAGGAATGAGTGAATTCCTTCTTGTGTAGCTATGTTCCCAACTCTCCAATTAGACGAATCCTCAAAATGGTAGGCTTATTGAGTTGACAAAATTTGGCCACTTTCACCCATACAAATCAAAGGATCGCTCTTATAGGCAGGAGTTCACAACTCACTCAACATTAAGGTCAAGTCACCTATGGTCATCATGGTGAAACGTAAGTCTCTTTTAGCAACAGCATTATAAAGAGAGACTTAACATTTCATGATTCGATCGTTATACAAACTCTTTTGTATAAGATACCCCTGCTCACATGTCTCCACAAGAATGATCAGGATCAGATCGTTTGTAGTACTTTACAACAATTGTAACAACTACAAAACGGGTTGTATCAATAATATTACCAGAATAAGACACCTAACCTTATCCATATACTACAGACTATTTAGGTTATCACTTAAACATGATCCACTCGTACGTCTCCACATGCATGTTTAAGTTACATCAGATAACCTTGGATCTTAGGTTAATGGATTATTGCATAAGTAATATAAAATCAATCAACCATTGATTCAACTAACATAAAACTACAAGGCTTTAGGACATACATCCCAACAATCTCCCACTTGCACTGGGACATATGAGCCGATGAGACATGTATCCTAGGGCATACACTATACCCTACATGCTGGAAGCATTGCAACGCTCACAAATCCGCCAGAGTTCGTGAGTGGTTCCGCTCGCATTTTTGTTCGTGAATGGAAAAATGAGCCCGAGCGTATATCTTATCGTAGCGTTGCAAGTTCCCAAACGAAACGCTACAGTAACATAAAAGCGAAATGCTAGCATTAAAGCATTGTAATGCAATGGATGGTCAATGTGTGCTAAGGATTCTTCCAGATTGTGGATTTGAGTCTTTTAGTGGTTTCTTTGTATTTTTTTTTTTTTAATTATAACTTGTAATAATTAATTATTTATTATATTTTCATTAATTAAATTAATATAAGTATTATATAAATTTAATTAATATTTAAGATGCCAATTTCAGTTTAATATTGCTGTTTTATTTATTATACATATGATGTATGGTTTTAATTATTTATATGTATGTCATATAGTATAAATCCCACCATAGGATAAACATAAAATCATATATCATTTTAATATAAAAGTTATATTATATAGTTGCATGATTAAGTTAAGCATGTTCATGCATCACATTTAATATAAGAGTTGTATTATATGATTGCATGCATAGTAACATGTCCATACTTTATTATAAATGTTATATTTGTATGATGTATAATATAAGTGTTATATTATGTGATGAGCGTGTTATTTATTTTCATCATTTAATAATATAAATATTATATTACATAATAAAATGAAAATGCATGAAGTATGACATTACCTTAGAAATATAATTGTTATATTTTTGTGTATGCTATTAGATGCATGACTTAGGTTTTAATTGTTTCATTAAACTTTATAATAGTTATAAGTTAAATGAAATTAGAATTAAAATCTATAATCAAGAGTTGCATGCAAACATAGGTTAAAATAAATTTTAAATATTTCCAAATTAATTTCACCTAGACTTATGTTAATATTTATTTCTAATATGATTAGAAATAGGATTAATTTTTTAATTCCCTTTTAATAGGATTAAGTTGGAGTAAATAAAAGATTATATTTATAACATAATTGCCTATAAGGGACCTTTATCAAAAGAAGGTTCTGTCTAAGGTTGGAGTATTTAAGCTGACGGAAACGGAATACCCCTACCTGGGAACCAATCTGGAAAGTGAATTAGACAATAATGTTACAAGCATGCAATGAATGACTTAGGTTTGTTAAAGTGTTTAATAAACAAGAACAAACATTGTTGAACTATCCAATATAATTGTTATATTAGGCCAAGTTGACAATTCACTTAGATAAATTTATTAGCCTAATTCACCTAAGTTATGAACCCTTATTTATAAAATACTCAATGGGAGGAAAATGATGTATATAATACTTCAATTTTATTTTCACGTTTCTCCCTAAATAGTTCACATTGTGTGATCTATGCTCGACCTTGAGATACCTTTACTTGTGTCCCCCTACAGATAGTGTCTGTGTAGGTCAATGCCAAGGTGAATGGAGAGAGTGTTTATAATAAGTGAGAAAGGGAAGTGTGTCAACACATCCCATGGTCTCCTTCATTGGTTTGCAGTAAACTTTCATGCTCGGCCTCGAGACACCTTTGCTTGTGCCCCCCTACAGATGGTGTTTGCATAAAATTTTACCTAAACTCCAAAAATGAATAGGATTGCTTTAGTTTTTGCCCCAATGGGTTTTTCCCTACAGTTGACTCATTGGGGCGGAACTCTAGAATCTAAAATGAAGGGTTACACTTACAAGAAATTGTTAAGTATGTTAATAGTTTCTTGACCAAAATATGGTAACTAGATGTTATAGGAATAAAGAGTTATTCTGGTATAACATTTGGTTGAGAATGTCTCAATCCAGTAAAGGAATGACTGACTGCCCTATGGTGGCTTTTATTCTAACTCACTGAAGTATCATAGCAATAGAAATTTTGCATTTATATGAATGAGATTCATATTCAAATTCATGGATACATCTTTAAATTTCTTTGTTGAATTAAAATGGATAATAGATTGTATATAATTGAGTAACATATTTTATGTAATTCAAAGTTATGTCTATTTCTCTAAAAGTTTTAATTATCGATATAAATCAAAGATTTTGATGAATATATTACATTGAAATTTTCATCAACGCATAAGAGCAATGTAATTTTGTTTTTTAATTTGGAAAATGTTCTCAAAAGAATTATTGACATTTCATGAAGTGTTCATGAATAAACTTTGCAGCGATAATTTATTGTAATTATCTACATAACATATTATGTGTCTAGATAAAAACATGGCAACATATTGTATGTTGGAGTCATGGAAAGTTAAATGATCTATAAAGTTAAGTATCATCGAGGTTCCAAGAAAATTATAATGACTAGAACTAATGAGGAAAAAGTTTCCTAATTAGTTTGAGATGTTAGTTTTTGAGGGATTTTGGAAATGTCTAAAAAAAAAATGAGAACAAGTAAATCTAATTTACTAAGTTCATTGTGGAGAATAAAAATTCACACCTTGATAGCTGAATAATGATTTACTATCAGAATTTTTCTTCATTACAATTCAATTATAAATCTTGGTGAATATTTATATAAGTTGAAGAGTTCTACTAATTGGCAACCGGATATTCATCTCAGTTAAAGTAGTGAGAGGCATTAAATGTTATTTAGTTTTGCTGAATATGGGGCTTTTATCACTATAAGAGAAATTCCACTTCGCCAAGCTTTATTACTAATATTTCATAGTGTATGAATAGTTAGTGATAAGATATATTTTTTCAAAATTCGTTTTTTAAAACGTTTTTAGCTTTAATTAAATGCATTTTTGTGCATTAAAATGCATTGATGTTTACTTATGCTGAGCATGGTGTTTTTAACACCATGAGAGACATTCAATTTCTCCAAGAAAAATTACTAGAATATTTCATAACGTATGAATAGTTTTGGTAATTAGACATGTTTTCAAAATTTGTTTTGAAAATATGTTCAACATTAAATATACACATTTTTGTGTATTAAAGGTTTACATTTACTACTCAACCGTGGGAGTGTAAGGATTAATGAATCCAAAAATAAAGACAAGTTTTATTCTCCTGAGGATACATGACTTTGGTTTTTAGAAATGGCAGTCACTGTTAACTTTCTAAGAGTTAGAGTTAAATTATTATTACCTGTCAAAAGCATTGCTTCTCAGGTGTGTCATTAAACTTATTAGATAAGGTTATCTAGCCAATGTTAGACTTTTTTCTTTGACCCAAGTGGTTCTATGTTAGAAAGCATAAGTCTGATTTAATAGATAATCCATTAATATGATTGATGAGTATTTATGAATAAATATATCCTGTTTCGATTCAACTCAGGTCTTATTTTCTTTGAAATGTTCAAAAGAAATTAAATAAATGTTTAAATCACTTAGGCAAACTTATTGTGACATTTTGCTGTAGGAGAAATATGGCATTGTTCAACTTAGTACATTTTAGGTTCTCTATTCAACTTAATGTATGTCCTAGGATACATATCTCACCGACTCATATTTCCCCGGCTTTAGTGCAAGTGGGAGATTGTTGGGGTGTATGACCTAAAACCTCGTTGTTTTATGTTAGTTGAATCAATGGTTGATTGATTTTATATTACTTGTGCAATAATCCATTAACCTAAGATCCAAAGTTTTATGATGTAACTTAAACATGTATGTGGAGAGATACAAGTGGATCATATTTAATTGATAACCTAAATGGTCTATAGTATATGGATAAAGTTAGGTGTCTTATCTTGGTAACACTACTGATACAACCCGCTTTAAAGTTGTTACAATTGTTGTAAAGTACTACAAATGATCTGATCCTGATCATTCTTGTGGAGACATGTGAGCAAGGGTATCTTATACAACAGAGTTTGTATAAAGACCGGACCACGAAATGATAAGTCTCTTTTTATAACACCATTGCTAGAAAAGACTTACATTTCATCAGGATGACCATAGGTGACTTGACCTTATTCCTGAGTGAGTTGTGAACTCCTGGCTATGAGGGCGATCCTTTGATTTGTATGGATGAGAATGGTTAAATTCACCAACTCAATAAGCCTACCATTTTGGGGATTCATCTGATTGAGGAGTTGGGAATACAACTACACAAGAAGAAATTCACTCATTCCTTATAGTTAGGGTAAGAAGATAAATTGCTTCCTTAGGGGCTGATCCCGAGGTTTGAACAATGAGGCGTCTCACCCTCTCCTAGTCCGAGAGAGGTTCAGTCATAGTTGAATTATGACTAACTGTTCAATAGAGGGATCAGTAGTATTTAAGGAGTTAGATGTAATTATAGGGGTAAACCGGTAATTTAGTCCTGTTGTACTTCTCATAATTAGAATGTATATAACCTAGCCTTATGTTTCGCTTGTAAATTCAATGGGATGTGTGAAGGGTCAACACACTATTGATTGGTTATATCCAATTAACACATAAATATATCTGTAGTGTGAAGAGTTCAACTATCGGTCTTTAATGGAGTGACCGACAGTTAATGAATGTTGATTAATTTAATTAAAAGAGTTTAATCAATTAATCTCGTATCATTGGAGCTTCAATCTATAGGTCTATAAGGTCCTCTCGTTGGCTCAATAAGGACTGATGGGAATCAAATTAATTTTGGTGCGATTTGAATTGTTCAAATTAATTAAAGGAAATTAATTGTATAAGATAAAGTTAAATAATGTATATTGATACATTATATAATATAATGTACGTTGATATATTTTTATGAGATAAATAAATATTTGAATATGATTCAAATATTATTTATATGAATATGATTCATATAAAAATTATATGTTAAAATTTAATGTGAATATGATTCATATTAAATTTATATAGTTTTATAAGAGAAATAAATGTTTGAATATGATTCAGATATTAATAATATAAATATGATTCATATAGGAACTACATGTTAAAATTAATATGAATATGATTCATATTAAATTTATATATTTTATTAAGAGGTGTTATAATTTGAATATGATTCAATTATTATTTATATAAATGTGATTCGTATAAAAACTATAGGTTAAAACTAACATGAATTTTATTCATATTAATACCTTAGGTTATTTGAGAGAATAATAAACAATAGTTTATGTTATATGTGATATAACATATAGTTTAAATATGTATCAAGTGGTTAATACATACATACATACATACATACATACATATATATATATATATATTAAATTTAAAATTTTGAATTTGAATTTATTAAAAATAAAGAGGAGGGAGTTATAACTCCCTCACTCCTTAATCTCTCCCACTCACATGTAACAAATTGGAAAAGAGAGAAAGTTATCTCTCTCTGTGTCTATCTAGTTCTTCTACTTTTTGTGAATTTCACATAGAAGAAAAAACTCTCAATTATATTCTCCTTCCCTCACGCCAAGATTGAGTGTAAGCCCACACCTCTGCATGGTTCTCGTCCTTGAGAATAACGGGGAAGCCCTTAGTGGTGTCCATTCCTGTTTTTTGAGTTAGTGGACGCCAAGTTCGTGAGATTGGAAGAAGATGACTTGAATTAGAAAAGAACGTGAAGATTTGGTCTTTAAGGGTATGTGATTTCTTAATCCCTTCCTCTCTAATTGAACTGTAGAAAGCATGCTTTGGTTAATGTTTTTTCATGGTTATCATCACTCAGAATTCTGTGTATTCTGTAAAACAAAATTTAGAGATTGATGCGTCCAATTGCTTCCGCTACAAAGAATTCCAAACCCTTAAATTGTTACAAGAGTCATCTCGAATTTCTAAATTTCATTTTTTGAACTTTAATTCAGAGTTTTGGTGGGTGCATGATGCATTATTAATGTATGGATTTTTGTGTATTGGATGGTTTCAAAATTGGCCTAGAATTTATCGCTTTAAAGTGTTTAAAGTTGTAATTGCCCAATATTTTGGGCATTTAATTTCATGTAATTGAGTCTGTAATTGTTCTTGTTGTTCATGATGGAGTTCTGGCTTCGAATCAGTGATTTTATGGAGCAAAAACGAAGCAAATCGGATGAATGAGAGAAGCAGAGCAGACATTCCGCCACGTAGCATCGAAACGTTAGCATGTAGGGTATAGTGTACGCTCTAGGATACATGTCTCACCAACTCATATTTCTCCGGCTTTAGTGTAAATGGGAGATTGTTGGGGTGTATGCTCTAAAGCCTCATAGTTTTATGTTAGTTGAATCAATGGTTGATTTATGTTACTTGTGCAATAATCCATTAATCGAAGATCCAAGGTTATCTAATGTAACTTAAACATGTATGTGGAGACATACAAGTGGATAATGTTTAAGTGATAACCTAAATGTTCTGTAGTATATGGATAAGGTTGGGTGCTTTATCTTTGTAACACTACTCATATAACTCGCTTTGTAGCTGTTACAATTGTTGTAAAGTACTACAAATGATCTGATCCTGATCATTCTTGTGGAGACATGTTAGTAGAGATATCTTATACAAAAGAGTTTGTATAAAGATCGGACCACGAAATGTTAAGTTTCTCTTTATAACGTTGTTGTTAGAAGACACTTACATTTCACCAGGATGACCATAGGTGACTTGACCTTAATCCTAAGTGAGTTATGAACTTCTGCTTATAAGGGCGATCCTTTGATTTGTATGGGTGAGAGTGGTCAAATTCGCTGACTCAATAAGCCTACCATTTTAGAGATTCATCTGATTGGGGAGCTAGGAACACAACTATACAAGAAAGAATTCATTCATTCCCTATAGCTAGGGTAAGAAGATAAATTTCTCCCTTAAGGGTTGATTCTGGGGTTTGAACAATGAGGCATCTCACCCTCTCTTGGCCGGAGAAGGGTTCGGTCATAGTTGGACTATGACTAATTGTTCATTAGAGGAATCGGTGGTACTTAAAAAGTTAGATGTAACTATAGGGGTAAAATGGTAATTTGACCCAACTATACGTACGAGCAATTTGTGAAGGTTCATCGCGTTGTTGATTGGTTATATGAAATGGACACATACATATATCTATAGTGCGAAGAGTTTAACTATCGGTCTTTAGTAGAGTGACCGACAATTAATGAATGTTGATTAATTTGATTACAATAGTTTAATCAATTAATCTCGTATCATTGGAGCTTCAATATATCGACCCATAAGGTCCTTTCATTAGCTCAGTGAGGACTGATGGGAATCAAATTAATTTTGGTGTGATTTGAATTGTTTAAATTTATTAAAGGAAACTAATTGTATAAGATACAATTAAATAATGTCTATTGATACATTATATAATATAATGTATGTTGATACATTTTTATGAGAGAAATAAATATTTAATTATGAATCAAACATTAGTTATATGAATATGATTTATATAAAAACTATATGTTAAAATTTAATGTGATTATGATTCATGTCAAATGTATATAGCCTTATGAGAGAAATAAATATTTGAATATGATTCAAATATTAATTATATGAATATTATTCATATAGGAACTATATGTTAAAATTGATATGAATATGATTCATATTAAATTTGTATATTTTATTGAGAGGTGTTATAATTTGAATATGATTCAATTATTATCTATTCGAATGTGATTCATATAAAACCTATAGGCTAAAATTATATGAATTTGATTCTAATACCTTAGGTTATTTGAGAGATTAATAAACTATAATTTAGGTTATATATGATATAATATTAACTATAATTTATATGTTATATGTGATATAACATATAGTTTAAATATATATTAAGAGGTTAATACATGTATATATATATTAAATTCAAAATTTTGAATGTGAGTTTATTAGAAATAAAAGGGAGGGAGTTTTAACTCCCTCACCCCTTATCTCTCCCTCTCACACGTAACAAATTGGAAGAGAGAGAACTTTCTCTTTCTCTGGTTCTCCTTCTCTCTGTGAATTTCACAGAGAAGAAAAAACTATCAGCTATCTTCTTCTTCCCTCACGTTAAAATTGAGTGCAAACCCACACCTCTGCACGGTTCTCGCCCTTGAGAATAATGGGGAAGAAACCTTAGTGGTGTCCTTTTCTGTTCATTGAGTTAGTGGACGCCGAGTTCGTGAGATCGGGAGAAAACGACTTGAATTGGAGAGGACGTGAAGATTTGGTCTTCAAGGGTATGTGATTTCTTAATCCATTTCTCTCTATTTGAACTGTAGAAAGCATGCTTAGGTTTATGTTTTTCTATGATTTCTGTCACTCTAAATTCTATGTATTTTGTAAAAAAAAATTTAGAGATTGATGCGTCCAATTGCTTCCACTGCAGAGAATTCTAATCCCTTCATGACCATGAGTTATTACTTTCTTAGGCTTTTTCTTTTGGTGAGTTTTTCTTGCTTTATTGCCTCTCTCATTTTCTCTATCACTTTATTGATATGCCCATTCCTTCGTTTTTTCCTTCTTCCAATTGTTGTTGTTTGATCTAGGTTGTTTCTTATGCCAACTTTTCCTGCTTCGTCTCTTAAGCTTTGCTTGGTTCGTCTACGCTAATCATGTAGCTTCCACTTGCCACTCTTCTATGGTCATCCTCGGCCTGGCCATTTTTTTTCTTTTTTTTTTTTAGGCTCAGGACATCAAATTAGGAATTCTCTGAGGTTCAATCCTGACCTATAACAATTTGACCAATAGCCATTTTATTTACTATTGTAGACATCTTAAACGATAATAAATCTTCAGGTGTTCGACGACCTATGGGTGTGAAAGAGCCTTTCAATTCTAATATGCCAATGTTTATATATGGGGTCTAACAACTTTGATTACTTGATACGGTCCTTCCCATGTTGGCCCAAGTGCTCCCGCATTTGAGTCTCTGGTGTTCTGCATCACTTTTCTTAATACTAGATCTTCGTATTTAAAGTTTCTCACTCTCATTATGGTGTTGTAGTATCTAGCGATCCTATTCTTGTACTCTACTATACGTAAACATGATGTCTCTGTTGGGATTGTTGTCCTAATTCACCCGGAGTTTTGTAGTTTGTAAACTTACACATTGTTATGAATAAAATAAGAGTTATTTTATTTGGCATTTACTTATATCCAATAAACAAAGCTCCATGATTATTGTATGTAAACTTAAACATGTATATGAGATATACAAGTGGATGATGCCTTAAGTGATAACCTAAAAAGGTCTGTAGTATAAGGATTAAGGAGGGATACCTGATCCTTGTGATACTGCGGATATGGCACGCTTTGTAGACAACTGTTGTGAACTACTACAGATGGTTGATCCTGACCATTCATATGGAGACATGCGAGTGAGGGGATCTTATACAGAGTTTGTATAAGATCGGACCACGAGAATTCAGCTCTTTATATAACGTCGTTCATACTTGAGACTTACATCTCACCTAGATGACCATAGGTAACATGACCTTAATCCTGAGTGTTTTGGAAACTCTTGCCTTTGAGGGTGGTCCTTGGGTGAGAGTGGCCAGATTGTCAACTCAGCATGCCTACATTTTTGGGGATTTGTCTGATTTGGGAGATGGGAACTCAGTTACACAAGATGGAATTCACTCCTTCTCCGAAGCAGAGGTAAGTAAATAAATTGCTCCCTTAAGGGCTGATTCCGGGTCTTGAACATAGTGGCCACAGCTTCTCTTTTGAAGAGGACTCAGTCATAATAGGATTATGACTTATGTTCATTAGAGGGATCAGTGGTACTTAAGAAGTTAGATGTAACTACAGGGGCAAAACAATTAATTGGCCCAACTGTACTTACGAGCAATCTGTGAAGGGTTATCGCACTGTTGATTGGTTGATATGGACACAAAATATATCTATAGTAAAGAGAGGCAGCTGTCGGTCTTTAGTGAAGTGCCCAACAGTTAACGGATGGTGGATCTCGTGACTAAAGAGTTTAGTCAATTATTCACATACGATTAGAGCTTCAAACTACAGGTTCATAAGGTCCCCTTGGTAGCTCAATGGATTCAAGTTGAGAATCAGTTCTTGGAGTTGATTTGAAATGTTCAAATTGACAAGAGAAAATTCAATTATATATGATATAATTGGTGTGATGTATGAGATACATCAAGTGGAGGATTAATGTAAATATGATTTACATTAAGTACCATAAAATAGAAAAAAAAAGCTATGGTTTATTTGTTTCATGAGATGAAATATTAAAACTATAGGTTATAAATATAATATGGTAAGTTGGTTATCATATTTATTTATAATAATATTAATTATTGGATAATTATCTCTTTTTCTCTAATAACCAAATGAGTGGGAGGTTATTGGTGGTTTTATGGTAACCGTGAGATAAAAGAAAAATTGTTTTCCTAAATTTAGAAGAGTTACTTAATTCGGAAAGAAACTCATGGAATTACTGTCAAATGAAATGGTTTCACTAAATGATAGCTGAAAGAGAGACTAAATGATCGTGGAGTGTTACTATACGATAGTTCACTCAGCTGATCGTAGCTAAACAATCGCAGGGCTTTTTCTATACGATAGATTACCTTCTTCTACATGATTGAGCATTCGTCTATACGATAGACTCTTCTCATCTCCCACTTGCTCAATCATCTACACGATTGTTATTCCTTCAGTCTCTGCCTCTAACAAGTTCATACAGAGGCCACACTTCTGAATTCTTATACCGAGAATACCAAGGTAACACTTGTGATGGTGTCCTCACTCAATTCAACTGAGTTCGAGGTTTTGGAGGCTGTTCGTTGGGTTCGTGATCTTAAAGATCGTTGAGTTTGTGTTTGCTGTTGATCGTGCTATCTTGCGGTCGTTATGTTCGAGCATTCGTGTATTGCCGTCTTGGAGACTGATCGAGCGTTCGTGATTGAGGGAGTTTGAAGATGAGTCTTCAAAGGTATGTATTTGTTATCTTTTGATTATCTAAAGTATGCTATAATTTCATATTGTGCATGACCTGTTAGTTTCCGTTTTGTGACTGTAATTGTTTATGTTCAATTTCGAATGGAATTTGGAACGATCATTCCATTGCTCATGGAAATCCTCATATCTGATTTACTTCAGTCTCGCAATGCTCCTCCAATAGGTCTAAGCTTAACCTCATTGAAGTTTCATTTCCTCGAGGATCAAGCTGCTCCACTCTTGGTGATGGTATTCCAATTTTTACCGGGATTACTTCTTTAGCCCCAAAAGAAAGAGAAAAAGGGGTTTCTTCTGTAGAAGTTCTTGTCGTCATTCGATATGCCCACAATATGCTTGTGGTTCTTCCACCCATAACCCTTTCAATCCTTCAAATTTTGTTTTTAAATTTTGTTTAATGATTTTATTTACCGCTTCTATCTGTCCATTTGCTTTAGGGTGAGCTGGGGAGGAACATCGATGTGTGATATTGAGATCTGAGTAAAATATTCTAAATTCCAAATTAGCAAATTGTTTTCCATTGTCCGTTATAATTGTGTTGAGGATCCCATATCGGCACACAAGGTTTCACCAAATAAAGTTTTTAACATTCTTTTCTGTTATAATTGCAAGTGTTTCAGCCTTGGCCCACTTCATAAAGTAATCCACTAATACCACGACAAACTTTGTTTACCCTTTGCCTTGAGGGAGTGGCCCAATAAGGTCTATTCCCTATTATGCAAAAGGCCAAGGACTTACAATATTGGTTAATGGTCCAGGTGGTTACCTTGGGATTGGTGTGTAGTGTTGGCATTGATCACATTGAAGGAACTCTAAATTAAGAGAACCGTGAGCAGAATAAAGATCATCCCAAATCTCATTTTTCATTGAATGTAAGTTTTACAGTAAATCAAGAACAAGATATGCATTTACATAAATTGTAGCATGTAATAATAAAGGAAATCTTAGGGTTTCAGAAAACCTTACCTTTGAAGAACACTTTCTTCAAGAATCCCTCGAACAAGTCACGATCAGATCTTCTTCTCCAAATGGGACACCACCAACCAGAGCCTCCTGTATTCTCCTTAGGGATTGAGAATGCCAGGAGTTGTAGGTTCTGCCTTAGGGCTTTGGAAGAAGGAAGGAGATGGAGAGGAGAAGAGGGAGGAGAAGAACTTTTCTTCTCTGTGAGTTTTTCTTAGAGAGAACTCTGTTTCTCAGTGTTTTTTTTTATAGGAAGAAGATGATTGAGCACCATCCCTCTCATCACATATTTAGTTGAGAGAAATTAGGGGGAGGGAGTTACAAATTAATATTAATATTAATATAATTAAATTAATAATAATTATACATATAATAACAACCTTATTATATGTATATAAACTATATGTTATATCCTGTATAATACATAATTTATAGTTACACATTGTATCAAATACAATATAACTTATAAATATATTTTCTCTCAACAATACATGTCATTTAATATAAATCATATTTATATTAAATTCACTTATATGAATCTCATTCATATAATTAATATTTGAATCATATTCAAATATTTAATTCCTCTCAACTTATTTATGGTATTTAATATAAATCATATTTATATTAAATTTAATTACATGAATCTCATTCATATAATTAGTATTTGAATCATATTCAAATTCCTCTCATATTACCTTATATTATAATGTATCAAATACATTATATTAATTATATCTCATATATAATTAATTTAATTAATTATATCATATATAATTAATTCCCTCAATTAATTTGAACATTTCAAATTAATCCAAAAATAATTCTCAATTAAATCCCTGTTAAGCTATAGAGGGGACCTTATGGACCTGTAAATTGAAGCTCCAATAGTACTCAGATAATTAATTAAACTCTTTAATTAAATTACCCAACATCCGTTAACTGTCGGTCATTCCACTAAAGACCGACAACTACACTTTTTGCACTACAGATAAATTTCTATGTCCATTGGATATAGTCAATCAACAGTGTGATGATCCTTCACAAATTGCTTATAAGTACAATTGGGCTAAAATTACCGTTTTGCCCTGTAGTTACATCTAACTCATTAAGTACCATTGATCCCTTTAATGAACAATAAGTCATAGTTCAACTATGATCAAGTCCCTCTCAGGCCAAAAGAGGGTCTGACCACTATGTTCAAGCCTCGAAATCAGTCCTTAAGGGAACAATTTATCTACTTATACCTGCATTGGGGAATGAGTGAATTTTGTCTCGTGTAGCTGTGTTTCCAGCTCCCCAGTTAAAAAAATCCCCAAAATGGTAGGCTTGTTGAGTTGGCAATCTGGTCATTCTCACCCATACAATTCAAAGGACCGCCTTCATTAGCAGGAGTTCACAACTCACTCAAGATTTAGATCATGTCACATATGGTCATCCTAGTGAAATGTAAGTTTCTATTATTAACGACGCTATATAAATAGACTAATCATTTCGTGGTCTGGTCTTATACAAACTCTTTGTATAGGATACCCCCGCTCATATGTCTCCATGTGAATGATCAGGATCAGATCATTTGTAGCACTTTACAACACTTGTAACACCTATAATCGGGCCATATCCATAGTGTCACCAGGATAAGATACCCAGCCTTATCCATCTACTACAAACTGTTTAGGATATTATTTAAACAAGATCCACTTGTATGTCTCTACATACTTGTTTAAATTACATAAAATAACATAGGATTTTAGTTTATCGGATTGAGTATATGCTTATAAAATAACACTTATTTTATTAACGACAATATGTTTATACAAAGTTTACAAACTACAAGATTACAAGAGATTTAGGACACCAATCCCAACACACATGTTCTCACAAAGTCTCGTGCATCTCGAAACATGGTTGGCTAACAATTTTGTGGCATAGAGAACTTGTTCCAGAATGATTATCACATATCCCTTCGTGTATTTCTCTCATCACGTATTCTGCCTCACTAGATGTGAGGCATTTTAGTATGGGCAATGAATAACCTCATTTATAAAGCTTGTTTTCCCTTAGATCATAATATGATGCTCGCCTCTACAATTGCTTGGCCTCTACTTTTTCTGAAGGAAACTCTCTGTTTTTCAAATATTTGATTATCGGATCCATCCAAGTTAAACTTCTTGTAGTTTTTTCATCATCTCTTTCTTTAGCCCCAACTTCAGGCTCATCTCTAGAAGGATCAACCTCACCCTCAAACTTGGCTTCGCCAACCTCGGACTTAGAGAAATCTGACTACTCAACATCCATAGACTTGACCTTGACCAAGTAAGGTCGCCCTGGGATCTGGCTTCTGCAGTCTCGGACTTGAGACAATCGACTCTCCAACATCCATTGCCTCAGCCTCAGCCCTAGTAGGGTTAACTTCTGACTCGGTTTCAGTAGTCTCAAACTTGAAGAATTCTGGCTCTTTAATATCCACAACATCTTTCTTATCTCTACTGAACTCAAACAAGATTTCTATTGGTATTAGTGTGCTAAATTTCGTCTCATATGTTGCTGCTAACCAAACTAGTGAATTTGTGTTTGTGTTTTGTGATTTTGGAACTTTTTTTTATCTCATATTTTGGGAACGAAGCAAGTAATTCCCTAACCTTGGTTAAATAAGTTGTCATCCTTCATTCTTTAGCATGGTATTTCGTTGTCCCTTACTTTATCACCAATTGCAAATCGCTCAAAATTATAAGGTTAAAAATACCTATCTTTTTTACAACTTTCATTCTTGCAAGCGTGTTTTTTAGTATTCTTCCTCACAGACGGTGCCAACTGTTGATTTTTTACTAAGCGAATATACCTGATCTCCACGGAGAAAAAATGGTAAATTTGTATATTTGGTGGAAGATAGCTCACCTACAAATAAATAGAAAACTGAACACCAGTGTGGTGTAAGCCATAGACACTCCAATGCTTAAGTCAAAAGGTTGGAAGAAAAAGAGAATATTTTATTTTGGTTAGAGAACTTACCTCATTTGTGCTCTACTCTATCTTATTTATAGGTTTTGGCCTTTTCCCTATTCCTTATTCGATTAGGGCTTCTGACTGGGCTATCTGTTTGGGAAATTCTTTTGAATCGAGGCCGACCAGCCTACATCCTTACCCTTTTAGGGTTTCATCCCTTCCCAACTGAGCCTATGTTGGGTCGAACCGGCTTTGGGCCGTCATTGATGGGATTAGCCTCGGATCAGGCCTACTTTTCTTTTGGTTTTGTTTGACTCTTCTTCATTTTCTGTTCGTTGTCCATTTTACCCTTGATTCCAGAATCCACCCACAACATGCACCATTTTTCTTTATGTAAAATATTTAACCAAATCAAAACAATCATTAAAAAAATGTCCCCAACCCCATTCAAATATATATATATACATATATGTTTTTTGTTAGACACCAATTAATTTAAAATTTATGGATAAATATAAATGAAAAGCTTGAAAACTTATTAGGTACTCGTGAAAAAGATACCATTCAAAAATTTGTTAGAAAAACTTTTAAGTTTTTTTTTTTTTTTTTACACAATACCTTTTAATTATATTTAGCAAGATGTATTTGGCTATTGACACTAGAGGTTGGAGGGTATGTTTAAAAAAATGTTGGAGGCTGAATTCCTAGTTTATTTTAAGGCTAAGATCGGGATTTAACCTTTAATCATCCAAGAATGTGTCACACCCAAAGGAAGTGACCGTCATATTTTCTTGGAAGAGAATTAAGAAGAAAGTGAAAAAGGATTGGATGGAAATGGGAGTCGTAAGCCTTCAGAAACCGCGTTGGGAGACGAAGAACAGCGTCAACCGCCAATAACAGCCTTCTTTCTTTCTGTGAGCTTTTGGGATCTCCAACGAGTCTGTAAAGACAAATCTTTCCCTAATCAGTGGATAAGTCTGTTCTTAATGATCGAGAGGAAAATTTTAGCTTATTTGCTGTAAATTGTATTCTTCTTCTTGCTTAATTCTTCGAAACGTAGTAAGTAATTGTTAGAGTTCTTTGTTTCTGATTGTGTTGTTTATCATGGGAGACGTGAAGGACAAGGTCAAGGGTTTCATGAAAAGGTTTAATAATACGTTGTCTTCTTCTTCTTCTTCAAGTTTCAAGGGCCAGGGAAGAGTTTTAGGATCGCCTTCTTCTGGGTCGACTAGTTCTATACCTACCCGCCCATTGCAGAATCCCAATTCAAAGCCGAAGCTGGTTAATCCACCTTCAGATTCCTCGGCAGATTCTAAGCCCCCGGTTGCGAATTCGATTGCCACTGATCAAAACAGGTCAGACCTGTCGAATAAATCGAATCCAGCTCGTAATCCGGCCGATGGATTTGACCCATTTGATTCGTTTATAACATCTGGGAAAAGATCGGGAAATGGGTATTCTTTAAATGTGTTTGAATGTCCGATTTGTGGCCAAAGTTACAGGTCTGAAGAAGAGGTTTCGGTGCACGTCGATAGCTGTGTCAACGATGGTAAAGCCAAGGGATCAGAATATCTGCCTACGAGTGATGCAGAATCTCGGAGTGAATTGGAGGGTTGTGTTGGTACTTTCTTATCAGGGAAGCCATCACAAGGTTCGTTGGATATTGTTCTGAAGCTTTTGAGTAACATAGTTCGAGAACCAGAGAATTCAAAGTTTAGGAAGATACGTCTGAGTAATCCCAAAATTAAGGAGGCAATTGGTGAGGCTGTAGGGGGAGTGGAATTGTTGGAGTTTGTGGGTTTTAAATTGCAAGAGGAAGGGGGTGAAATGTGGGCAACCATGGATGTTCCAACAGAGGAAAAAATTAACATATTAAGTAAGGTAATAGATTCGATTGACCGTCCAAAGCTTGATGAACAGCAAAAGAAAGCCAGCACTGAATCTGAGCTGATTGAACCAAAGAAGGTAGACAGACAGGTATGGTTATCATTTCATATTTACACTAGGATTTTATATTTTGTGTCAACTTTATTTCTCGGAAAGCTTCCATTATTATTCAATGGAACTAAAAAAATATATACTTTTATGGTCACACTTCACAGAGATGCACACTACTTGATAACAGGGCTATTATGACTTATGAGCAGTAAGAAAAGGTGAAGCTCTTTGTTCGTCTCTGTTGTGAATATATAGTTTTCAAATGAACACAAATGAAATGTAACTAAAATTGTGGTTCTGATGTAAATGTTGCTAAAGGACCATTAATAGAGACCATTAATAGAGAAGTGTTTTTCAGGGCTAGATAAGAGAATTCTGCTCGGGTTATAATGTTCAATTCTGGTAATGACTTGGCTTGAAGTAAGTTGCTCAAAATGTTTAGTTTGGTGACTATAAGTAACATTACGAGGTCCATATTTTAGTTCAAGATATCAAGTCACCAATACAGAAGTTATAGATACTTTCATCAAATTGCTCCTCACCCTTGCTGATGATATTTTAAGTCTATTTATCCCACGATTTCCTATTTGTTTGGAACCTTGAGTTTTGTTTTGTCTCCTGTCACCCCTTGTAGCTTTTCCTAGCCAATTCAATTTTGGCCCTATCGTCAGACAATGATGGTTGTTCTATAAGAAACTGAAAGCCTAGAAACTATCTTAGAGGCAGCCAGAAGAGTCCGAAAGAAGTTTCTGTGGAATACATCTAGGTGTTCAATTTGATAGTTGCCTCCTACATCTTATATAATTATATACACAAACACACATAATACGCAGTGCCTTTCATTGATGGGAAAATATATAAAAAGGGGGATCCTGAGCTAAAGGAAGTTACATAAAAGCCTTCCAATTTGTGGAAAGGTCGTTCAATTTTGTCAAAGGATAGAAACCATTTACAATTACTCCATGCAAGAGCAATAATAAAGACAACTTGAGAAATCTATCGGAAGAGAGGGAGTTGTTAGTAAATGTATGATTTTTGCTCTCATTCCAAAGAGACCAATGAATCTATTCTGTTGATACTTGAAGCTAGGTGGTTAGTTGCTATCTTGGGTTCACGTAGATCTGCACTTGCTTTTGTGGTTTTGATTTTATTGGGGAGGAGGCTCAGATAAGGGTCCAGTAGGGGTGCATAGTTGCTTGTGCTTGATTTAAAGTACTTATAAGGAACTGAATTTCATTTTATTTAGAAAGGAGCATAAACATTTTTTGTAGAAAAAATCAAAATTCTATTGGAACTTCAAAATTCATCAATGTCAATAAAAAGATAGAGACATGTCCCTTTGGCTTATGCAAATGGCAGAATAGGAAGCTTAAAATTGTAGCTCTGTGATCAATGGCCCACTATTTGAATCTTTGAAAAGGGCATCTTCTGTTCATGAGATGTTTGGTTCCTATTTTTTCGGGAAATGGCACGGCTGAGTTGTCTATTTAGTATGTCTGAAGTCACAATTTGACTTCCCAAAAAATGTTCTGGAAATAAATTTGTATGAAGATGTTCCGTTAGAACATTCCCATGAGAAATTGAATGAACATCTTTGAAATATATTTTACTTAGTATTTGTTGTTCACAGCTTCCATGGCTGATTTTTTGGATAATTTATTATTTTCAGATTCGGGTATTCTTTGCTGTCCCTGAAAACATTGCAGCACACATTGAATTGCCAGACTTCTTCTACAAACTCTCTGTTGAAGAGGTTAAAAGAGAAGCTATAATGAGGAAACAAAAGATTGCTGAATCTCAGCTTTTGGTTCCTAAATCATACAAGGAAAAACAGGCAAAAGCTGCTCGGAGGAAGTACACACGAACAGTTATCAGAATTCAATTTCCCGACGGCGTGGTACTTCAAGGTGTTTTTTCTCCTTGGGAACCAACAAGCGCTCTGTATGAGGTTAGCTCTAATCATTAACTTAGACGCTTGAACTTAGTGTTGAAACTGTGAATTGTGATATCCCTTCTCCCTTGCTTGCGTGGCACCAGCTGTTTTGTGTCGACTATTTGTTAGTGTTATAGATATATTACCGACTAATCTTAGTTAAAATGAGAAGTATTTGTCTTTTAACTCTCTCTTCCTGCCTACTACTGATATTTTGGTGGCAGTTTATTCAGGAATTATACTTAGCTAAACATAGCAAAGTTTGATCATTGTTTGGTGGTGTGTAGAGTGGCCTTGGTTATTAGGGGGAAATTTTTTCTTTTCTGATTCATACTTTGAACTACAATGTCATTAGTTTTAACTTGTAACATATTGTTTTTTTTCCCTATTCGGATGCTTGTGTATATTATGTGAGATTATTTGCTGTTCTCGAACCACAATTGCCATAACCTGAAGTGTCTCGTCTTCCACGGCTGTTGGAATGGAAAATGATGGAATGTCTGTTTTGTTGGCAGTTTGTGAGCACAGCACTGAAAGAACCCGGTTTGGAATTCGAGTTGATACATCCTGTCGGTGTTAAACGGCGTACAATCACTCATTTTCCTGCAGAAGGAGAGAGATCTAAAACACTAGATGATGAGGAGTTAGTCCCCTCAGCTCTGGTCAAGTTTAGACCAATTGAAACAGATTCAGTTGTCTTCACAGGTTTGCGTAACGAACTCCTTGAGATAATCGAACCACTCATTAACGGTTCAGCCGTGGCTCCTCCTGCACAAGTTTAAATTTATTTGGAACAATGGTGAATGTACATTTTGATGTTTGGCCGTTCTGGGTTGATGTAGTTGTTTCACTAAGTTCCCATTTACACTCTTGTTGCTCTTCTTTGTAATCTATTTTTCTTCTTAGATGTGAAAAGTCATTGCATTATTTCGAGTTTTAACACTTCTATACCTTTTTATGGGTAGTGGACAAAGCATTTTACTATTGAATTATCTTGCTAATACTCTCTATCTATATTTAGATCTCTATAAAGAAAGTTGAAGCCGGAGGTGTAGCTTTAAATATTATATCTTTATTTATTTATTTATTTTTTTAAAAAAAAGGTTTGAAAACCATTTTATAATCAGTGAAGATTAGATGAATTCTTGTTGATGTTGTTCATTATATTCAAAGGAATATTGGGGGACTCTTCGCAATTACTCAACATAAAACTGCGATCGGGAAAATGGCCTAGCGATGTATATCGTAAATTATTGTGTTTAAAAACAAAAATTTCCAATTAAACAAAGATAAATATCAATTTATATTGAGTTGTATCAATTTAAACATCAAAATAATAATTGAATCAATTTAAATTTGAACTTTCATAAGTATATCAATTTAAATCATCTATTATATATATTTTATTTGGATAAATATTGTATGAGACTTGTAATTTTATTAATTAAATCTTTTAAACTTACAAAAAGCAAATCAATTCAGACTCTCAATTAGAATTTATTTAAAAAAATTTCATTTAAATTATAATTGTCAATTTTGTTAAATTGACATTTGAAGAAGTCTACACAAGTATAAGAATTTATGTATAGACTATCTTAAAAAACAATCATAATAAACTATCTTAAGGGTTGGGTTGGGTTGTCGGGTTATAACTTATTTTTTCTTTTTAATTAAAAATATGTAAATTTATTTACAACACAGGACTAATAACTAAAATCTCATAAAATTCAAATATTAAATACCAAATATCTATGATATTTATTGCAAAATTTAAACAAAGACAAATATTATAACAATTTTAAAGAAAAAATATTAAAAAATAAAAAAATTAATCAATACAAAGTAACCAAACTTTAAATGAAGATGTATATATATTTTTAATATGTATATAAAATTTGGGTTGGGTTGGGTTGGATCAACCCAAATTTTTTTTAGCCAACCCACGACCCAACCTAAACCAACAAAACAGAAAAAGTTCAACCCAACCCAAGAACAAAACTAACCCAACCCAAAATATATGGGTTGGGTAGTTCGGGTTGTTGGGTTATTCGAACACTCCCTAATCCAACAAAACAGAAAAAGTTCAACCCAACCCAAGAACAAAACTAACCCAACCCAAAATATATGGGTTGGGTATTTCGGGTTGTTGGGTTATTCGAACACTCCTAGCAACCTTTGAAGATACATTATGAATTAAACAGGGATCATCAATTTCTAAAGGGAAACAAACAAGTTTGGTTTAAATGAATCTTCAAATATTTTGATACATATTTTTATATGAATAATAAAATATTTGAAATAGCCATTATAAACCCTTGATAGCATTTGTATAATACATCGCATGAATGTAAAGAAGTATTTACTCAAGTTGTTTGAGTTGATTATGTGAATATTTGTTAATATCCTTTGATCCATGTGTCTACTCAAATTTATTTGAGTTGATTGTGTGATTATTTGTTTGTATATTGATGGTATATTGATCTTTGATACAAACATGAGTAATAATACTAAGTTATTTTTATATCCTCACAATTTAAAATGGAAGATTTAGGTGATGATGATCTGACACTTGGTGTTAAGAGAAGGAAAATTGAAAATGAATTTTCTTTATATCAATCACACATTGAAAAATGAGATTTGGTTGTTTTGATGATGCTCTTGTAAGAACACCTTATGATGTTTGTATGAATCTTACGAAAAATAAGGAAGATAGTGTTTCTCGATACGAATATGAAAAGATTATAGGAAGTGTTATGTTTTTATGAACTATAATACACCTATGATTAAAGATCATTTGATTGCTCTTCGTTGTTTATTAAGGTATCTTAATGGCACAATAGGTTACTATTTGCATTTTAATATTTTTCTACCATACTAGAAGGGTAGTGTATGCAAACTGGGTAACTTAGAATGACGAAGTAAATTTTATTAGTGGATGTGTCCTTATTAGGTAGAGGAGTTATTTCATGGAAGTCTGAAAAACAAACTTGTATAGCAAGGTCCCCCTTGGAGTATGAATTTATTGCTCTAGAATTAGCAAAACAAGAGGCTGAGTGGCTTAAATGTCTACTGGGAGATGCACCATTGTGAGAGACATCAGGATGAGTGACTTAGAAGTCTATAAGGAGATGTACCATTGGAGGAGGGGGGACATTAGTATTGATCTATTTGCACTGTGATTCATAGGCTACCACAGGAATTGCCAAGAAGAATGTGTATGATGGCAAAAGGAGGCATACGCCTTAGGCATGGATTTGTGAAACAATTGCTAAAAGGAGGATTATTCATTGTAAGGTTTGAGAGAAAATTTGCAGATCCTCTCACTAAAGGCCTAACAAGGAAAGTAGTTTTAGAATTTTCAATAAGTAAGACACTCAAATCATTATAGTGGCCCACAACCCTTTATTTGAGTGTCTATTTGTTGGGTTGTATGTCCTAAAACTCGCACTTTGTAAAGTTAAACATATTCTATTATCAAAGATGTTATTCGACATTACTTCAATAAAGTTGTTATTAAAATCCATAAATTGCACTTATAAAGTCTAAATCCAATAAACTAATATCCATGGCTATTATATGAATACTTGAACTTTATGTGGAGACATAAAAGTGGATCATGTTCGAGTAAATAGTCAAAATGATCTATAGTATACGAATAAGGTTGGATGCCTTATTCTGATAACACTATTGGATGTGGCCCACTCTGTAGTTATTACAATTTTTTGTAAAGTGCTATGAACAAAGTAATCCCGATTCGTTCATGTATTGACATGATGAGTGGGAGCATCCAATGCAATGAGTTTCCATAAGATCGGACCAAGAAATAAGTCCCTCTTATTTTATATTATTTAAAGACTGACTATTTTCGCCTAGATGACCTAGGTAACTCGATCTTAATCCTGAGCTAACTATGAACTTCTATTTATTCTGGATTATTCTTAGATTTGCATAGGTTTGCATAGGTAAGGGTTAGCTCAATAGCGCCGGCTCAATAAGCCTCCCATTTCAGGGGTAAGACCGGGTAGATAGTTGATAGCTGGGGATATAGGGTGTAGTAAGAAATTCACGCTTACCCGATTTAGGGATAGAAGAAAGGTCGTACTCTTAAGTACTGAATCCAGGTCTTGAACAAGGGACCATACCCTCTCATTGGCCCGAAAGGGATCCCGTTTAGTGATTAGATCACAAACCAATTGTTCATTAGAGGATCAGTGGAACTTAAGAAGCAAGATGTAATATCGAGGGTAAAACAACATATTGAACCAGTCGTTATTATGAACAACTTGTGAAGGGTCAACTTACTGATTATGGTTAAATCAAGTGGACACAAATATATCTACAGTGAGAAGAGTGCAGCTATTGAGCTATAGTGGTGTGACTTGATAGTTAACGAATACTGGTTAATGTGATTTAAAGAGTTTTAGCCAATTAATATTAAAGCGTTGGAGCTCATGATCTGTAGATCCATAAGGTCCCTCTACTAGCTCGTAAAACATGAACACCTTAAATTAATAAATTGAGTGAATTTGGAATGATATCAATTTGAATGGTTCAAATTGAATTTCAAATTCAAATTAAGGTTTGTAAATTATATTTGATATAATTAATTAACGTTTAATTTATCAAAATTAAATGAAATTGGAGAGTTTAACATTTAAATATTGATTAAAACATTAATTACATGAATAGGATTCATGTTTTTAACTTAGGTATGTGATTAATTTAATATTTGATATTAAATTTTTATTTTATTAATTAAATATGTTTAATTAATTAAAAATCAAATTAATTTTAATTTCAAATCAATTTGAGAAATTGGATTTTAATTTTGGATTTAATTAATTGCGAATTAATTAAATTTAGTTTTTAATTAATTAAAGATAAATTAATTGAAATTCAAAAACCTTAATAGTGGATTTATCCACATTTTTTGAAAGCATGAGATGGTTTTATTCTAATATACACACCTAGCACTATTTTGAGTGAAACTTGAGGTGGCTTTTAGCTGGATCTACATACCTGCAGGTAGAAGAAGATTAAATAGCTCTCCATTTTTGCTGAAGAGAAGTTAAGGTATCAAAATGGTTTCTGCTGCAACTTTCATCTTCACTTGAAAACTCACCCATTTTTTCTTTTACAAATTCACTCCAATCTGAGTTCCACCACTCAAATTCAAGGCTAAGAATAGTAGAGAAGATCTCTTGGTGGTTCACTGTTGAATTGGAGCTGGATTCACATGAAGAGCAGCTTGGAATTAGGAGAATTCATCAAAGGTATGTTGCTAAGAAACCGTCTTCTTAAGTTTCTGTTTAAGCATGCTTTTAGAACTCGAATTAAATGTAATTAGAGTGCTTATTGATTATGTTTACTTCCATTGCATGCTAGTAGATCCTAACACTATTCTGATAGACTTGATGGTCCATAACCCTTCATTTAGGTGGTCCTAGTACAAACTTGATGGACAGAACTAAAACTTTTAAAAATTCCATAGCCCTTCCTTTGGGTGGTCCCGGTATGGACTTGATGGATAATTGTAAAATTTTCATAGCTAAGTTTTTTAGTGGTTTGTCTTTGACAAACTTGATTAAGTTGGTCCTAGTATGGACTAGATGTGAAGTTTTCATAGCTCAACTTTTTAGTGGTCTATTGTGGTAGACTTGATGAAGCAATTAACGTGATTGTGAATGTGTGACCGACTTTTATGGAAAAGTTTAAGGGTCTTTTAGTAGAGTTTCACGTTGACTTGAGGTTCTATGTGTATAGCCTTAAATAGCATGCTTTATCACGAAATCGATGGAAATTTAAGGAGTAAAACGTGTTCAAGAGGTAACTCACTTTCTCTAGTAAAATTATTGCCATACTTCATTATGTACCAATTCAAATCGTAAGATATTGATGTTTAAGTTTGTTCTCCAATCTTTGCTCATAAACATTTTTAAAGTTTTCAAGTTTTCAAGTTTCTTAAACTTTTTTCTCTTGTTGCTTTGCTATACTAGTCATTTGTGGGGGATTGTTAGAAATGACTTTGGGCCAGGACCTATAGCAAACACAAAAGTGGAAAAACTAGTCATTTATGATCATTGAAAACTAGTCGTTTATAGTCATTGGAAACTAGCCATTTATAGCCGTTGAGAACTAGCCGTTACGTTTTCTTGTCCTTTTCTTCTTCCTCATCTTCTTTATAAAGAAGAAAGTTTTGCAAGATCAAGGTAGAAATTCTTTGTTTTCAAGATTGCTAACCTTTACTTCTTCTCTCTACTATTTTCTAAGCCATTTTTCATCAACTCCAACCCGATCTCTGATGAGTGCACGTCAAAGATCGAGAGTTGTGTCAACCTTGGGGAGCAATCAGCTTTGGCGATTTAGCACCAAGATTGCGCTGATCTTGCTTTCAAGACAGTGGATTTATCCGTAGCACAATGATCGACATTTGATTTCAACAATAACATCCACTTGTTGTGGTATAGATAACATATAAAACTCTTCTAAAGTATGTAATATATAAGATCAAGTATATAAGACAGTCTCAATTAGTGAGTGATCAAATCTTTCTCTTCGTACAATTGTTTGCTTATTTTGTTTTTGTTTTTTTTTTTTTTAAATTTTGTTTTGTTTTAGTTGTGAGTGACCAAATCTTTCTGTTCATACAATTGTTTGCTTGTTTTGTTTTTTTAACCATGCTCATGTTGTATCATATTTTCTATTCTAAGACTAAGAGAGTATGATCTCAACCAATTAAAAACCTCATATTGGCCAGTTCTATAATAACCCAAATTAAGATTTAGACATTTGTTTCAAAGTTCACATGATTAGATTTTGACAAATAGCATCATACAAAATAATATGTAAGATACAAATAAACCACATTTCTACAACTGAAACTTGCTTTTGGACTGGTTGCTGAATTCGTTGTTATCATCTAATGAAAAATAAAAGTTCAAACAAAAAGCTCTCAAATTCGTCACTTTAAACGAGAACTAACAAAATAAATTACAATCTTCTCACTATTATCTTAGAACTTACAGATACAGATGTCGAACCTTCTGAGCATCTCATACAATCTCTTAAAGCATATAAAATCTTTTAAGAAAAAAAAAAGTTTATAAAATTACAAGACCAAGAAATTTAAAACCTAGGTGTGTTACATAAACATATTATATCACGTGCTAAAAATATAGAGAAGATCATAATACAAAACATAACTAGACCTCCAAAAGTTGGGATAAACTTCAACCTGCCAAATTTGGGTATTAGTGATGACACTGGTGGAGTTCTTTTACCATGTAATTGGCCAAATATTCCTGCACTTCCTGTACCAAAATGACCGTATATAATTCAAACTTAATTGTAGAGTTTGTTGTAAACTTTTAAATATGATATGCAATGCATCTTATTTATATAAAATGAACAAAAAAAAAAGATGTAAATTAAATATAAAATGACATTATTTAGTAAGTATGATAAATTGATAATAAGACTTTCATGAGTTGGATAACCATGTTTTCTTCTCATAAATCAATTTCATCCATTTATTTTAACATTAATGAATTTATGAAATAAGTTGTTTCTCGATTAATGCTTTCAAAGTAATGAATTTTGAGTGTTTTATGATTAATCTCTCTATCATTTGTATCATTTTTAAAATTACCTAAACAACTTTGAAAGTCATCTACCTCACTTCCACTATGTTGTCGTGCCTACCACCACCCTCTGTCGGCTAACTCCAACCACCACCACCACCACCACCGTTGCCAACCAACTAGAACCACCGGCACCACCTTTGATCACTGTCGACGACTAACTCGGGCCACTACCACCACCGATCACCTCCGATAACCACCATCACTAATTCCAACAGCGACCACCCAAAATGACCAATTCTGACAACCATTATTTTAATTTTTATTTCATAAATTTTATAATCATTCTTTATAGTAATTTGATAGTAATAAAAATACTTTTAATATATAATAAACTAAACAAACTTATATATAAAAATATTTTTGAAAACAAAATTGCCAAACATATAAATGGTATTATTTTAAACAGTTTTTACTAAAAGTAATTAGATGCAAATGAATTTTTGAAAAATATTTTTTTTTCGAAGTCAATCCAAATATGTCCTTATCAAGATTTGAAACTTCAAGGAGCACAATCTTCCTTAAACCATCACAAGTAGAATGCCAAAATTGTGTTTTGTTTAATTTTTTTGAATGTTTATATATATATTTTTAGAAAGGATAACCAAATATATAAGTGTTCTTATTTTGAATTTTTTTTTTTTTTTTAAGTATCTAAATGAAAATGAGTTTTTAAAATATAAGTGTTCTTATTTATTTATTTTATTTTTTTTTAAGTATCTGAATGAAAATGAGTTTTTAAAAAATATATTTTCTTAGTTAATGAGGTATGACTTAACCATGAAAAAGTTCCAAATTGGCGATTGAGAAATATGTATGTTTAGGTTTATAATTTGGTAATTTAAGATAGGAAGAGTGTGGACCAAGTAAAGAACCAAACTTAGGCCACAAGTTTCCAAATAAGAAGGCAATTGGTATGGGGGATATAGAATTTTGGTAGTTTAGGCCTCTCTTCAAGTACCAAAAAGGTTGAAAAAAATTGAAAAGAAAGAGAAGAAAATAGTTTTATTTGCAAAAGCGATCAAAATTTATTCTCAATCCAAGAGTCCATCCATTAAATTAAAAGTGGAACGATATATGAACCCTAAATTTTAAAATATTATATTTTTACTCATGAATTATGAATTAGTTTCCATAGGATTCATAGAGTTCAAAATATTACATTTATACCTTTGAACTCTAATTTTAATATCTATTTGGTCACTAGAATTATTAATTTTACACTTTTGCTCTTAGAGTAACCAACACTTACTTTTAGTCAATTGGTGTTAATTTTTTTCTTCAAAAACATCATCCACTATCACTACATTCATCTGATCTTTGTTGTTCTTATTTCTTGTTCGCTCAACAAATTCCTCTCCTACTCTGTCGCATAATCAAATAGTAATTTCTTTATTGGAGGGACAAACACACATGATTCTTGTTTAGATATGTATTTTAGAGTTACTTTTGAATCACTAGGTTGTAGAGCTCCAATACCAAGCCCGACTCAGTATTTCTCAATGCGTATAATTCCTTCCGCTCGAATTGATGTCCCGAAGCTCGATGATAATAAATAATGGTTAATTCAAAATGGGGGATTGCAACCATTTAAAGACTACAAGGATATAAGTTGAGCAAGTTGAAAATTAATGAATGTGACTTTAACCAACCTTGTAGTTTAAGGGTGGTTTGTGCAATTTTTTCAATAAATTTATATTTATCAAACCTTGTAATTAAATTTAAATTTTATTATTAAAAATATGACCTACAATTGCTTACAAGACATAAAATTCTATTTTTTTTAAATATGACCAACATAATTTAATTTCTATGGTTAGGAGAAAGTTAGAATAAGTCTCTATGGTTTATAAATAGAATTTAGTCACTATAATTTGGTAAAACCTTTATAAATAGTTCCTATATCAGGGACTATATTTTAGAATTTTATCAAACCAATGGACTCAATCTAATTTTATCCGAATTATATGAACTAAATTCTAACTTTTAAAATCATAAAGACGGAACTCTAACTTTCTTCAAATCATAGAAACCAAATTTATAATTTAACCAAAAAGAAACATAAATCATAAAAATGACAAAATTATTGCACTTGTTAAAGGATCAGACATGCGCCCAAGGAAACTACACTATAAGAATGTCTTGAAAAAATTATCAATTATTTATACGGATTTGAAATTTCGAGGCACAACCCTCCTTAAACGATCATAAGTAAATATTAAAAGTATGTTTGGTTAAACTTTTTAAGTATTTATTATCTATAAAATGTAACAAATTAAAGTATATAATTATTTTATTTTAAGCATTTTTTATAAAAACAATTTAAATAAAATGACTTTCTCAAAAAAAATATTTTTTTCTTGATCAATCCAAATAGATGTATGACCTAATCTTGAAAAAGTAGACCGAGTTTAAAAGTTCCAAATGGGTGATTGAGAAATATGTTTATTAGGTTTTTTATTTGATAATTTAAGATAGCAAGAGTGTGGACCAAGTAAAGAACCAAACTTAGGCTACAAAAAAAAATTCCATGTAAGAAGGTAATTGGAATGGGAATATATAACTATCCCTAATAAAGGTCCTATATTACATTTATATTCAGCTTTTTCATTATTTATAAGAATGTCAAAGTGATTTCTTAATTATACAAATTTCATCACCCAATTATTTTTTTTGTCCTCAACCTACTATCAATTACACGTTTTTTTTTTTATTTCAATTAAAATGTCCCTTGATTCAAGCGCAATCTTTAATTAAATTAAAGTATTTTTTTCAAATATTTCAATTAAACCAAAGTCTTCAATTTTCTCCATCTTTCTTCTCCATTTTCTCCGACTTCTCATATCTCATCCACAACCTCTGATTCCCAAATATATTGCAAAAAGAAAACCTACAACACAAATCCTCACCGGCGACCACATTTGTGAGCAGTAGATGGTGCGCGAGTAGCGGTGGCCGGGGATCGACGAACAAGCTGGAAGGTGGTTTCTTCATGAAGAGAGACAGTAAGAGCCGACTCGATCGACCAAACAGTGGTTTCTTCATGCAGACCTTCAACCGTCCGTTTCTTCATTGACGGCAAACGGTAACACAACTCGGACAATGGTCGACACTTGATGGTTAGCGCGAAGATAATTGATTAAAAGATTGAAGGTCCAAAATGATTTTTGTCCCACTTTTTAAAATTTAAGAATTTTGACCTCTTACTTACTTGATCGCATCATCATCAATCTTTAATTTTGAAATTAATTTATTATTATATTTTATTACTCAAAATTGATTACAATTTTCATTCTTGAAATTAATTATTTATTTTGATTTTTTTTTGTACCATCAGAACAGAGTTTTATTGCAAAAGTAATCAAACTTTATTTTCAATTGAGGAGCCTACCAATTAAAGTTGAAAGTGGAGAATTTCATCCTAGATTGAAAATGTGTTTGTGAGTTAAATGAGTTTAGTTTTTATTTGAGTTTACGTTTATTAATTTTACACTTTTAATCTGGAATAACTTAACACTTTATTTATTTGAGTTTTATTGCAAGAGTTATTAATTTTATACTTTTGATCTTGAATAATTAACACTTACTTATAGTCATTGGTATTAATTTTCAATTGATTAACTTCAAACAATTATGAAGTGGATTTTTCAATTAAAAAATGTTTAAGCTAATTTAATTATAATTAATTTGTAGAAATTAATAAAAGTAGACTTTTAGTGAAAACGTTTGGATCACAATTATTGTTCCATGTGTATGAATATTAAATATCTGCAATTTAAATGTCTGTGTTTGGATTTACAGAATAATTAATGTTGGAAGTAAATGATTGTGTTTGACTTACCAATTTTGTATATAGAAACTAGAATTAAATAATTATTTAATTAAATGTAAGATAACATGTAATGTAGTCATAATTAATTTAATTATTTAATATATTGTTATATTGATTAAGTATTTAATCACTTAAAATATTAATAAATGAATATTTTTAATTAAACATTACTTAAATTAATTTATTTAATTAATAAAAAAATTAAATAAATATAAATTTATTAGAATATTAATAATTTAATAAAATTTTATATTAAATGGTTAAGATAACATAAAATATCAATGATAAGTCTAATAATATATTTATTTTAACAATGAATTAAAATTAATAGTAATTATTAATTGATTAATTAATAAATTCTACAAGTATGGAGGGTATTAAAAAACCATATCAGATGGGTATTCTGACACTACAAGAATATTTGTCTTGTCCAATGAAACTTTTTCCGATGCTTTTAAAAGTGTCTGGAAAAGGTCATTTCAATTAACTACAATAATATTTTCTTAAAAAATTATATGTTCGTAATTAACTTTGTGAAACTAAGTTGCATGTTATGTAAGAAAACCAATTAAACTTAAAAGTTTTGATTTTTGTTTATTTACTTAAATTTGCAAGATTCAAGTAGGTTTCAACGGTTGGTTTAGAAAGAATTAACAGTTTAATTTTCAGTAAATCAGAAAAGTTTTATATGAAAAAAGACCATTCCCAAACCAAAATCTTAAGACCTCGAGAACAACAGCAAAAAAAAAATTGTAAAATTTTGAAACTTTTCTTGACACCAAACCAAATTGACGTTAGGAAAGGTCCTCTCACGACGTTAAATTGTTCGAATTTGGCGTCAAGAAAGATTTTCCCTCCTTGTCCCCACATATCCAACCCTTTGTATGTAGAAAAGTGGCGTCAACATAAAGTATTTCTCTTGATGCCATAAACCAATTTTGACATCGTGAAAGGTGACTTTTGTCGACACTACCATTTTCACGTTGGTATATCTCCTCTCAATTCCAACTGTTGTGAGATCAATTTTTTCCGATAAGGAAACTTATTTGCATCGGGATGGGGTTTCCCGGCAACCTTGTCGACAGTTAAAAAAAGTCGAGAAAGGCTTTCTCACACTTTTTTTTTTCTTTTTCTAACAATTTTTTTTCTTTTTTCAATGGTAAAAATATAATCCCTTGCAGTGAAACAAACAAATATATTAAATATCCGTTGAAATTGTGAGATTCCCTGACAATATCTGTGAAACGAACATGCCCTTATAGTAAACTACAAGACACACGTGAACAAAAATAACCCCACACTTTTGCAGATAATTTCAAAAGTACCCAATTTTTTTCTAACTTGTTAGAGTGCTCTAATTCAGCACTTAATCTATTAATAAAGACTCAATCTTTTCTTAAGAAACACAAATCAGATTAAAATATTTTCCAGAAAAAGTTAGTTTAATCAAACAACAATGCAGTGTGTGAAACGACCTCATCTTCATTGACTTTTATTCTGTCATTTCAGATATGGGATCGGAGAAAAATCTAGAGTTGTTTAAATTAACTAAGAAAAAAAATATTTTTTGAAAAATCATTTTATTTAAATCCATTAGATAAAAACGGTCTCAATAATACATCTTGAAAGCATTTCAAAAGCTATTTTGAGTAATTGTAAAACACTTTTTTTTTAAAAAAATGACTTATTTTTAAAATTAAATACTTGAAAAGTTAAAGCAAATACATCCCGAATTAAGTTGTCAAAATAAATTTGAAAAAAAAAACTCAATAGAAGAATAGATAAAGAAGAAAGAAGAAAAAGAGAGTCAAGAAGAACGGGCGTTAGTCGTCAAAATCAACACTGCTATTAATCTTGGTAAATTTGTTAGTTTGTTAAATGAATAAAAATAAAGTATTATTTAAATATATAATTATAATAATTAAAAATTTAATTTAAGCATCATCAAGTGGGCGTGCCGGAGTGGTTATCGGGCATGACTAGAAATCATGTGGGCTCTGCCCGCGCAGGTTCGAATCCTGCCGCTCACGCTTTTATTTATTTATTTATCATCTTTTTTAAGAAATTATATAGTGTCTCGTTTATAAATTTGGGGTTTTTTTTTTTTATGCTTTCAACTGATTTTAACTTTTTGGGTGCTACAAATTTAATTAGTGGACAAATTTGACTATTAATAACACTGTAAAAAAAATGTAATTTTCAATAAAAAATTGGCTCCACCGCCGTTGTTGGGATGATGTCAATTTTATACCAAATATATGTTCTATAATTCATAAGATGTTTTTGAGAATAATTTTTCAATGTTTTTTTAAACGAAAGTCTACCGTAAAGTAAGAATCTACGGTATATTTTTTAAAGTTTAAGGTAAAATAGTAATATTTATTTTTTAAAGTTTAAAGTTTAAAGTAAATTTGTAATATTTATCTAAGTTTAAATATAATTTAATGAAATTAAAAATTATTAAAATATTGATGAGGAGAATTATAGGATAATCAGTATATTTAGGTATTTGTTTAGTTGTTAATTTAGATTAATTAGTTAATTATGTTATTTTGTTGTTAGGCTATAAATAGCCAATTTAAGATTTTAATTAGAAACTTTTGATTACCCACTTAAATATGGAATATTTGGTTCTTTGAGGGAGCTCTCTCTTCTAGGATTTCTTTGTTTGGCTATGGATTTAACCTGATTACCTTTTTCCAGTGCTTGTATCAAAGCCTACCAACTCAAAGAGTCGAAAGAAAAAGCGTCCTTGTATCACTTCGAACTCCAGGACCAGTTTCATTTTTTAAATATGATGAGGAGAATTATAAGATAATTAATATATTTAAGTTTAATATATTTTAGTTGTTAATTTAGGTTGATTAGTTAATTATGTTATTTTGTTGTTAGGCTATAAATAACCCATTTAGGGTTGTAATTAGAAGCTTTAGATTATCTATTTCATAGAATATTGTTTTCTTGAAGAGTTCCTCTCTTTAAGGATGGATTTTACCTGTTTGGCCATGGATTTGATTTAAATATCTCAACCTGCTACACTAAATTAACACAAGTTAACTTCTAAGTTGTGGTGGATCTTTTCCAAAAATTTAACAAATTCAAATAACAGATTTGTTGTTTATATATCTAACCCTAAAAGGCCAAAGAAAAATTAACAAATTTAAATCCTAGGTTATTACATTAAACATTCCAGATGTAGCCTTCTTGTAACCATTATTTATTATTTATTGAATCAATCATCAGAAATAGTCTTCTCAACTTTTTCATCTTTCATAATTAACACTTTTTTTAGAACTAGTTACAATAGTCTTTTTCAATAATCTTTTTCAATCCATCCACCAACATTTACATAACAATTTAACTTTTTCTAATTATCAATTGTTTTGGACTTTCTCGTTGAAATCTTGGGCAATTAACACTGAGATTCTATCAATGTTTTAAAATATTAGGTAATTTTTTCAAATTTTATATCAAATCTTACCTAATTTTTCAAATCTTTCCAAGTTTTGCCCAAAAAATAAGATTTGAGAGATAACCTCGGTATATCTTGGAAAATTAACAGATTATATATATTTGGATTTTCTTAGTAAAATCTCGACCAATTAACACTGGCATTCTTTATATTTTTCCAAATTTTAATTTTTTTTATTTGCAAATTTTGATCTTTTACAAAATTTAGAAATCACAGTGTACTTGAGATCTATATGAAAATTCATATTTGGTAAATTCATTTGAAAATTTAGAAATTCATATAATTGTTGAAACATAAATTAAGAAAAATATTTGAAAATTTATGTAAAAATTTGATATAAGATTTACAAAAAATAATCCGTTGGAGAAAAATCGAAAAGATGCAAAATTTGATATAAAATTTGAAAAATTATATAATATTTGAAAAAATTAATAGAATCCCAAGGTTAATATTGCCCAACATTTCACCAAAACAATCAATAAGATATTAAAAGTTATTTTTTTTTAACTAAATCTGATTGATCTTGCTCGAAATAAACTGAGAAAAAAGTTTCTAAAAACGTGCTAGTTTTGAAAAGTAAAAACTTGATAGCCTTATTTTTAACTATTTCCCAACATATTACTAATAGTAATAACATTTCAAACGAACACTTTGCCCACATGATAGAAAGTGTAACTAAATATCTTTCTATATCTTCTAAATTTTTAATCTCTAATTTTGCGATATCCAATTTGAATTAATTTTATCTTTTCGTTTTCTTTACCTTCCTTTATTTCCAAAAACTAAAATTTTATTTTTTAGAATTTTATCTTCCGAATTCATAAACATATCTTGATCTACCTTTCATTGCAAGCAAATGATTTTTCACACTCCCTTGGGGCCCAAACCCAAAACTCAAGATTGAAGTACATAAAAGAGGCTTCCGACACCAAATTTTTCAATGTGGGATTCTCTAACTAAAATGTTCATTCCCTCTTGTTTTGAAAGTTAAATTTTCACCCAACAATTCCCAGTTGGAAATTTAATCAAAAAGAGAAAGAGAGAAAAAGATTTCATCGAGTAATTTTAGTCTATACAACACTATGTATAAGCAAAGGTGTCTTACGACTTGAACCTTTACATAGTGTAGATGCTTCAGAATTTACTAGAGTAACCCTTGGTTTTGAACTTTATCTCTAACAGCATCTCACACAGAGTGTTATTAGGGTGTCGTATGAAAGCTCGTGCTTTAAGGCCTAGCACGTGTATCCCGGTTTAGTGAATGCTTTAGAGAGTTTTCCTAAAAACTCCATAGGAAGCGGCCCTCATTCTGCATTCACACAGGTGAGTCTATTAAGAGTACTCTTGTAGCTAGGTACCCCACTTGTCATCAAGTATAGATCTCATTAAAAACTAAGTTCAACCTTTCTTATGCTTCAGGATATCATGCTCAGACTTTAAGTCATAGGAATGAAACTTTGTGTTTGGTTTAGCATGACTTACTATACATCACTCGTGATCAATTATTATCCATTGAACCTATTTCTTAGGATCTCCAGTCTACAGGTTGGGTTTTCCTCACTGTGATTCATCTTTTTATAGGCATGAGTCACATCCTTTCTGAGGTTCTGAAAACCTTTTCTCTGGCTAGTCCTTTCGTCAAATGATCTACCATTTCATCAGTCTGTATGTGATCCACTCTAACTGCACCAGTAGTGAGAAACTCTCTAATGGCACTGTGCTTATGACGTATTTGACGTCTCTTTCCATTGTAGTAACGGTTCTGAACTTTTGCGAATACTGTAGTACTATCGTAATGGATCAATATGGTTGGTACCAGCTTTTTCTATAAAGGAATCTCTTATAGCAGACTTCTAAGCCAGCCTGCTTCTTCACTAGCTGTCGCTAATGCTATCATTTTTTACTCCATTGTAGATTGGACTAAAATAATATGTTTTTTGGACTTCCAAAAGACAACTCCGCTAGCTATATTAAAGATATAGCCACTTGTAACCTTTGAATCAACCGAAAGAGAGTTCCAATAAGTGAGTCCATCTCATCATTTATGGCTTCTTGCCATAGGTTGGCATCTACAGAGGACAGGGAAGCTTTCAGATCTTTAAGGTCTTCTTTTACATTGTAGGTCAGGAAGCCATTTTCAAAATCTTTGGTGATTCTAGCTCTTTTGCTTCTTCTAGGTTCTGGGTCAATTTCCTTAAGATTTCTAACTAGGGTTATACCACTTGATCCAGATCCCTACTATTCCTTGATTTAAAAGGAAATCTATCTTCAAAGAAGTCGGCATCATTTGACTCAATGATCATTTGGTTCCCTAGATCATAGAACCTGTAGGTTTTACTATTTAAGGCATAACCTATAAAGATATATTCGTAAGCTCTACTAGCCAACTTTCTCCTTTTTGGGTCTGGAATCCTTACAAAGGCTAGACAACACCAAGTTCTAAAGTAGGACAAGTTTGATTTCTTATTCTTGAGAATTTCGTAAGGTGAAGTTTTGTTTTTAGATTTTGGGATTCTATTTAGGACATAACACACGGTAAGGATGATTTCACCCCACCAATAAGACGCGACTCTTGAACTAAGTAAAATAGCAACTACTAGCTCAACTAAAGTTCTAGTTTTCCTTTCAGCTTTTCCGTTCATTTCAGGAGAATAAGGTGTAGTCTTTTCGTGTATTATTCCATGTGAGTTAAAGAACTCATTAAAACTGTCCAAGTCGTACTCGATTTCCCTATCACTACGAAGTCTTTTAACCTTTCTATTAAACTGATTCTCTATTTCAGAAACAAAAAGTTTGAAAAAGCATCACTTTTATTTTTCAGCAAGTATACAAAAGTAAAACCAAAGCAGTCGTCAATAAAAGTAATGAAATATCTTTTACTGTTCCTAGTTAAGATGCCATCAAATTCACAAACATCAGAATGAATCAAATCTAGAGGCTCATAACTTCTAAGTACAGATTTTTGCGGAGTTTTAGTAATTTTAGCCTAACTACAATACTCGCATTTATCAAAATCATTCGTGGATAACTTATGTATCATTTCAAGCCTAATCATGTTACTAATTAAATTCTTATTCACTGATACATTTAATTCTTTTTTTTTTTTGTTATTTTAATTTTGTATATCCATATTCTTCTTGTTAGCCCTCTTGATATTTAGTTGTCACGATCAGGAGCATTCTAGCAGTTTGGCATGGTTGATTTGTGTTTTCGTATGTTATGTTCTTGGTTTTTAGCACTTGGAGTGTAACGACCCGACCCCTTAGGACTTAGGTTAGGTCGTTACTAAAATAAATGCATGCATAGGATTTGAAACGACGCTCAATTATGTTGAAATAGATGCTAAATAGACAAGAGAAGTTTAAAAGCCATTTATTAAATACAATTATTAAAACAATAATAAGGTACCCATAATTCGTAAAGACTATTAAAAATATATAAAAAAAACAATCCTTAATAAGAAGATTCAAACAGTAAAACTAAACATTAAGGGAAAAATAAGGACTCTAAATTTCATGATGCGGAAGCGTAAAAACTAGTCCCAGTGGCACGATCACGAACTCCGTTGTGCGATCGCCAGTGCATCTCTAACCTTACCTGAAACATCAATATAAGAAAGAATGAGTATGAAATACTCTGTAAGTAACCCTATCACTGGGGTCAGACTAGGCATCTATGTCCTCTAGATACCTACCTATGGCACATATACACACATGAAACAGGTAAGAGACTGAGTCCTATCCTACTGTAGTTAAGTATGCCCACTACGTCAGGTGAATCCCGTAGAAAACACAAACTGGTGAATCCCGAAGGAAACACAAACTGATGAATCCCGAAGGAAACACAAACTGATGAATCCTGAAGGAAACACAAAACTGGTGAATCCCAAAGGAAACACAAAATTGGTGAATTCCGAAGGAAACACAAAACTGGTAAATCTCGAAGGAAACACAAACTGGTGAGCATCTAACTAATCAAAGAGGACATTCACACAGTCTCAACATTCCAAAATAAACACCTTACGAATCTATGACATACATGTAATCCTCGATACCATGACTCTACCACATACACATAATCCTCAACAACATATTCTACAACATTCATGTATACCTTAACATCATAGATCCACATCATACAAGTATGCCTCAATATTAGCAGATCAAATACCAATATATGGAAACACATACCACCTCATACTAATAATCAAGTGCCTAGGTGTATATTTAAACAAATCAGAACTCGTGCTAGAACATACTTTGATTCAGGTCGTACTATCAATCAACATGCTAACATTTACCATAACATACACTCATCATGCTAGCATAAAACTAAAGCTTGGCCCGTGGACAGTTCCAGTGGTAAGATTACTTACCTCAAACGAAACTCTACGGATAACAAAAATCAGACGGCCAAACTATGGCAACAACTCGAAGTAGCGATCCTAATTCTGAAAACAACTCAAATAATTTCAGTTCAACCATAACAGTGAAACTTCGGACCCAAGTCCAAAATATCCAAAAACTTACCCAAAGGATGAAGATCACTTCCAACCTCCCTTGACGACGCTCCCTCTAAGTCCAAGCTTTGCTAAAACTCACCTTCAAATAAAAACCCAACAACTATGAATCAAGATGACGAAACCCAACATTAATGGCTAGGAGATCGAACTGAACTACCTCAACCTTACCTAGAACAGATCCGATGGCGACAAGGTAAACGACCGACGACGGATCTGGGTCTGGCGAAACGTGAAGAGGCGGTAGTTGATCGGGTCTGGGCCTATGAGGCGCGAGGGAGCGGCGGCTGGACGGATCGAACAAACGACGAGCTAGGCTGAAGGCTTGAAACGATGGGTTTCCGGCAAAGCGGCAGTAGACGAACAAAAACGACGCCCTCAGCTGGGCAACGCGGTCGCGAATGGAGGAGAAATCGGTTGGACGAGCGGCGATGACTTCGAATCTGAGCAACGAATAAGGCACGGCGGCGATCTGATGAGGCAGTGAAGGGAGTCGCGGCGTTCGCGGGATTGGACAGTGAACGGAGGCGGCGTGCGCCTGGGAGGAAAGAAGAAAGAAAATCGAAGGGAGGGGGGTGGTGTTGTCGTGCGAGGAAGAAGAAGAAGAAAGGTTGGTGGGTTTTTTTAAAAAAAAAATAATAATAATAAATATAATAACTAAAAAAGGAAGGTATAATTATAATTAATTTCTTTTCGTTTCGAAAGGAAATTAATTCCTGCCATAACATTCACATTGAAATTCAAAATTGAATAATTTTCCACCAAAACTTAAATTCTCGAATTTATACTTGAGATCCAAAATTTCAAAAATGCCCTTCGACTAAGCAATTATTGAATTTCCAAATAATAATGTTACTGAAATTACATTACTAAATAAAAATGTGCGAGGTGTTACATTCTTCCCCACTAAAAGAACTTTCGTCCTCGAAAGTTAAAACACTCCGGGTGTTACATTCTTCCCTCCTCAAGGAACTTTCACCCTCGAAAGTTCATTTTTGAAAAAGCTCTGGGTACTGGGCTTTCATCTCATCTTCTCGCTCTTAGATAGTCTCCTTGAACTGGTGATTCTGCCACACAACTTTCACAAAAAAAATTTCCCGGCGATGCAATGTCTTTACTTCTCTGGCGAGGATCTCGACAAGTTTCTCTTCGTAGCTCAAGTTTTCATTCAACTACAATGGCTCGAAGTCGATTACATAGGATGGGTCTGTCACATACTTCCTTAGCATTGAGACATGGAAGACATTATGAACTGAAGACAGTGCAGGGGACAATGCCAAACGGTAAGCTACGAGGCCAACTCGTTCCAGGACCTCGAAAGGTCTAATGAATCTCGGACTCAACTTTCCCTTCCTGCCAAACCTCAGAATACCTTTCATGGGTGCCACTTTTAAAAACACTTTCACACCTGCTTCAAATTCTAGATCCTTACGTCTGACATTGGCATAACTCTTCTATTTGCTCTGAGCTGTTTGCATACGAGCCCTGATCTTCTGTATTGCCTCATTCGTGGTCTGTACCAATTCAGGTCCTAACAATTTTCTCTCTTCTACCTCATCCTAATACACAGGGGATCTGCAACTCTTCCCATATAGAGCCTCAAAGGGTGACATCCCAATAGTGGACTGGTAGTTGTTATTATAAGCAAACTCCATTAAATGCAAGTGATCATCCCAGCTTCCTGAAAACTCTATGGCACAGACCCGCAACATGTCTTTAATATCACTGACTGCTGACATGCACAGGCGCCCTTGATAAAGAAGGCCACCTTCCGCTGAAACTGAGAATTCACCATCCTGGCCCGACTCTACCCTACGAACTCTCTCTTCCAGATAAGGGTCTTCTCGCTGCGCATCAATAATCCTTTGCTTCAGACTCAGTCGTACCGACAACTGTGCCAACTGTGCCACGACCTTTCCCACAGCCACTGCAATCTCTGCCCTCTCTAGTTCCCTGTACAAGTGAGTCTGTCTGATAATGAGGGCTGCTGAATGGGCCACCTTTCTATTTAAAGCATCTGCCAGTACATTTGCTTTTCCCGGGTGGTACAAGATTTCACAGTCATAATCCTTCACCAGCTCCAACCACCTTCTTTGCCTCATGTTTAACTCTTTCTGAGTGAAAAAGTACTTCAAACTCTTGTGGTCTGTGAAGATCTGTATCTTTTCTCCATACAAGTACTGTCTCCAGATTTTGAGAGCAAAAACCACTGTTGTTAACTCCAAGTCATGCGTGGGATAATTTTGTTCATGCTTCTTTAGCTGTCGTGAAGCGTAAGCGACTACTTTGCCCTGTTGCATCAGTATGCATCCTATCCCCTTCTTGGACGCATCACAAATGAAAAAGCCGTCTGATCCATCCGATACTGTAAGAACTGGGGCTAAAACCAGCCTCTGCTTGAGGTCCTGGATGCTGTTTTCACAAGCCTCACTCCAAACAAATACTGCTCCCTTCCGGGTCAACTGAGTTAATGGGGTGGCTATGCGAGAGAAGTCCTTTACAAATCATCTATAGTAGCTTGCTAACCCCAGGAAACTGCGCACCTCACTGACTGTGGTTGGATGAGCCCAACTCATAACTTCCTCAACCTTTGTAGGATCCACAGAGACACCTTCCTTCGATACTACATGTCCTAGGAAGGACACCCGCTTCAACCAAAATTCACATTTTGAAAACTTAGCATACAACTTATTGGCCCTCAACGTTTCCAAAACTTTCCGCAAATGATCCTCATGCTCAGCCTCTGTCATGGAATAAATCAAGATGTCATCTACAAAAACAATCACAAAAGTTTCGAGGAATTCCTTGAACACCCTATTCATCAGATCCATGAATATTGCTGGTGCATTCGTTAGACCGAATAACATCACTATGAACTCATAATGTCTATACCTTGAATGAAAAGTTGTCTTGGGTATGTCACTGTTCTTTATTTTCAGCTGGTGGTATCCTGACCGAAGATCAATCTTAGAGAATACCGTAGCTCCCTGCAACTGGTCAAACAAATCATCGATCTTGGGAAGGGATACTTGTTATTGATGGTTACCTTATTCAGCTCTATGTAATCAATGCACAGACGTAATGATCCATCCTTCTTTTTCACAAACAAAAAGGTGTACCCTATGGTGACACGCTAGGGCGTATGAAACCCTTGTCCAATAACTTCTGCAATTGAACCTTCAGTTCCTTCAACTCTGTCGGAGTCATCCTGTATGAAGCCCTCGAAATAGAGGTTGTGCCTGGCTCCAATTCAATGGCAAAATTTATCTCCCACTGTGGGGGCAGTCCAGGTGGAAATACATCCGAAAAATCCCTTACTACTGGCTCCAAAGTCAAGGTGACTTCATTCTCTTTGGTGTCCACCACACTAGCCATAAAGCCCCAGGCTCCTTGGTTGAATAGTTTACTGGCCTTCAATGCGGATATCACTTTGGGTAGGACTACGGTCCCAACCCCTTTAAACTTAAAACTAGCCCCTGTAGGAAGGTTAAAGGTGACCTCTTTACAAGAGCAATCTATGCTGGCATGATTAGCAGCTAACCAATCCATGCACAATATAACATCAAAATCGCGCATATCTAAAATTATCAAGATTACATCTAATGCACAATTAGCTACCTCTACCTGACATGCTTTTATCTTTTCTGTAGCCAACATGATCTCTCTTGATGAAGTGGAAATGGACAATGCAAATGGCAAAGGTTTTGAGTCTAACATGGCATGCCTCACAAATACAGCAGATATAAACGAGTGCGAAGAGCCAGAGTCAAATAAAACAAGAGCATGGTGTCCCAAAATGGGAAGTGTACCTGTCACCATGGTGCCTGACTTCTCGGCCTCATGCGAAGTGGTAGAGAATACCCTCCCTACTGTTGCTGGCGGCTCGGGCCTCCCTAGAATGAGCTTACAGGCTGGCTCTTGTGTTCAGACGCATTCCTCTTTGGGCATCTATCTGCCATATGCCCCTTCTGGCCGCATCGGAAACAAATCCCAGAGCCGGCTAGACAACGTCCCCAATGTTGCTTACCGCAAGTGGTACATATCAGTTTATCTTCCCTGCCAATCCTAGCCTGGGTACTCTGTTGTCCCCACTAACGTGGAGCATGTACTGTGTTCTGACTCCTCTACTGATGCTTAGGAGTTCTGTGCTCAGCCTTCCTTTTCTGACCTACAGAGGTCCCAATCCCGAGCAACCTCCTGTATTCCTCTCCCACTGGGAATCCGCATCAATCCTAACAGCGGCTTGCAGCGCCATAACATACGTCTTGAGACCCAAGGCATGCACTATCCCTCGCAGTCTGCTCCTCAAGCCCTGGATAAATCTCTCGGTCCTCGCTGCCTCGATGGCCACTAGTTCAGGAGCAAAGTGAGACAGCCTATCAAACTCTTGCTCGTATTCCTCCACTAACATAACGCCCTGCTTCAAGTTCAAGAATTCTGCCTGTTTATTGTATCGAGTGTTGGCCGAAAAGTACTTCTCATAAAAAGCGTTCCTTGAACTGTTACCAGGTTGCAAGTTCACCTCCAATATCGATCATCTTTTATGCCGAACGCCACCAAATTTCCGCGTTACCAGTCAACATGAAGACTGCTCATTGTAGTTTGTGCTCTTCTGGGCACCTCATAAAACAAAATATTGTCTCGATAGATGACAACCACATTTCTACCTTAGTGGGGTCCCCCAACGATCCATCAAAGGGGTGAGGGTCATACTTCCGAAAATCCCTCAGATGTTTGGCCTCAAGAGACAGGCCCTGCGTGTCTTTGTCCTACGGTCGAGTCTATCGTAACGGCTCAGGTGGCACTGGTTCCTTCTGAGCCTAGGTCTGGGTAAGTTGTCTTGCCATCGTGCTACGGATCAGTTTCTGTAGTTTCCCTATTAGAGCGGTTGCAACAACTTCACTAATTCAGACTTCCATTGCATTTTCATCCATTTGGGTCACAGGCGAAATTGGCGCTGCCAGAGCAGTTTGGCTACTCTCCGCTCTCTCTACTTGCATTTCTTCTTTAACTGTTTTTCTTGTTCTACGTTTAGGTGCCATGTCCTGTCATAAATTCATACGTTAACTAACTACTTTTGGGCCTTTCTCAGACATCATGCATTTAAAATACTACATCACTGTTCTCATATATGCATTGAAACTTTCATTAGTAGAACGTACCTGGCGATGACGAGAAATCCGTTATTGGCCACAGGGACTATCTAGACTTACGTAGTAATTCAGTCTACAGAACCCAAAATATGGGCTCTAATACCAACTGTAACGACCCGACCCCCTAGGACTTAAGTTAGGCCGTTACTAAAATAAATGCATGCATAGGATTTGAAACGACGCTTAGTTATGTTAAAATAAATGCTAAATAGACAAGAGAAGTTCAAAAGCCATTTATTAAATTCAATTATTAAAACAATAATAGGGTACCCATAATTCGTAAAGACTATTAAAAGTATATAAAAAACAATCCTTTATAATAAGTTTCAAACAGTAAAACTAAACATTAAGGAAAAAATAAGGACTCTAAATTTCATGATATGGAAGCGTAAAAACTAGTCCCAGTGGCATGATCACAAATTCCGCTGTGCCATCATCGGTGCATCTCTACCCTTACCTGAAACATCAACATAAGAAAGAATGAGTATGAAATACTCAATAAGTAACCCCACCACTAGGGTCAAACTAGGCATCTATGTCCTCTAGATACCCACCTATGGCACATATACATACATGAAACAGGTAAGAGACTGAGTCCTATCCTACTGTAGTTAAGTATGCCCACTACGTCAGGTGAATCCTGTAGGAAACACAAACTGGTGAATTCCGAAGGAGACACAAACTGGTGAATCCCGAAGGAAATACAAACTGGTGAATCCCAAAGGAAACACAAAACTGTTGAATCCCGAAAGAAACACAAAACTGGTGAATCCCGAAGGAAATAAAAAACTGGTGAATCCCAAAGAAAACACAAACTGGTGAGCATCTAACTAATCAGTGAGGACATTCACACAGTCTCAACATTAAAAAATCAACACCGTACGAATCTATGACATACATGTAATCCTCGATACCATGGCTCTACCACATACACATAATCCTCAAGAACATATTCTACAACATTTATGTATACCTTAACATCATAGATCCACATCATACAAGTATGCCTCAACATCAGTAGATCAGATACCAACATATGGAAACACATACCACCTCATACTAACAATCAAGTGCCTAGGTGTATATTTAAACAAATCAGAACTCGTGCCAGAACATACTTTGATTCAGGTCATACTATCAATCAACATGCTAACATTTACTACATACACTCATCATGCTAGCATACAACTAAAGCCTGGCCCATGGGCAGTTCTAGTGGTAAGATTACTTACCCCAAACGAAACTCTACGGATAACAAAAGCAGACAGCCAAACTATGGCGGCAACCCGAAGTAGCTGTCCCAATTCTGAAAACAACTCAAATAATTTCAGTTCAACCATAATAGCGAAACTTCGGACCTAAGTCCAAAATATCCAAAAACTTACCCAAAGGATGAAGATCATTTCCAACCTCCCTTGACGACGCTCCCTCTAAGGCCAAGCTTCGCTAAAACTGACCTTCAAATAAAAACCCAACAACTATGAATCAAGATGACGAAACCCAATGTTAATGGCTAAGAGATCAAACCGAACTACCTCAACCTTAGCTAGAACAGATCCGACGATGACAAGGGAAACGATTGACGATGGATCTGGGTCTGGCAAAGCGTGAAGAGGCAGCAGATGATTGGGTCTAGGCCGGCGAGGTGCGAGGGAGTGACCGCGAATGGAGGAGAAATCAGTCGGACGAGCGGCGGCGACTTCGGATCTGAGCAACGAAGAAGGCGTGGCAGCGGTCTGATGAGGCAGTGAGGGGAGACGCAGCGTTCGTGGGTTTGGACAGTGAGGGGAGGCGACGTGCGGCTGGGAGGAAAGAAGAAAGAAAATCAGGGGGGGAGGTGGTGTTGTCGTGCGAGGAAGAAGAAGGAGAAGGGTTGGTGGGTTTTTAAAATAATAATAATAAATATCTTAACTAAAAAAGGAAGATATAATTATAATTAATTTCTTTCCGTTTCGAAAGGAAATTAATTCCTGCCATAACTTTTACATTGAAATTCAAAATTGAATAATTTTCCGCCAAAACTTAAATTCCCGCATTTATACTTGATATCCAAAATTCCAAAAATACCCTCCGACTAAGCAATTATTGAATTTCCAAATAATAACGTTACTGAAATTACATAAATAAAAATGTGCGGGGTGTTACATGAAGAGGGTTATCAGGCAACGGATTCCGAGTATCATTGCCTTGATAAATAAGACAATTGACGAACTGAATGTAGTAGACTCGGGGGTAATGCATTAGCCCCTGTGAATACCATACTCAAGTTAGCAAATAAAATTATCTCCACCCTGCATCCATCACAAATCTGCATTCATGTTTTATGCACCCACAACTGTACACTATTTTCGAAATGTATCGTGCCTTTGACCGTGTGTTCAAGGAACATATGGTAATGTTTTGACTTTCGTTTAGCATTTCTAATATGAATTGGAGCATCTACACAAACCTTTTAATACTATCATCTTATGAACTTATGAAATTTAGTACTTTATGTTTTAGTACATTATGATTTTTTTTTTGGGATTATCTTGCAATCCAACGGTGGTTGATTTTGGAAATATCTATGCATTCTTGAGACAAACTATGAAAATGTGTTATATGTTATATGAATTTAGAGAATTTGCTCAGTCTTTAAAGATAATGTTTTTCCAATTGTCCATGGTGGTTTCAAGATCAAAGCAACTAATTGTCTTGTGCTTTTGTGCAGGTGTATTTTGTATTGAAAGAACTTATTCGTAAATCTATAGCTGAAACAGAGGTAAACCTTCTTAATCAAACATGTGTTCTTGAATAGAGTTGAAACAGAGGTAAACTCTCATGGCCTCAATGGACCTTACAAATACCTCTTCTTCTCATAGGCCCCCCTCTCTCTCTCCTTTCTGTTTTTCCTCTTCTAACTAACAATATTCCTTGGCCCCTACATTCTCTCAACTTTCCCTAACTTACTCATTTTCTTTCATTTTCTTTCTTCTTTCATATACCTTGGTTATTAAAGGCCTATCAATACCCGTCCCCCAAAAAGCCACCTTGTCCTCAAGGTGAAAATAAAAAAATTAGTCATTGATTATGAAAGGAAGCTCCCATGTTGCATCAGCTTTGTCTCCATTCTCCCAGTGAATTAATACCCCTGTTTTTTGACCTTCGAAAGGTGATGTTCTGATGCCTAACAACTCAACAGGTTGTGTTATGAAGCTCAACTCGTCGATCACATTAGGAGGAATCGGTATGTTTGGCAAATTGCAGCCGATTTCCCTTCGTAGTACTGATATGTGAAACACAGGTTGTGGTAGTACTGATATGTGAAACATACGCCGTTGAAGTAATTGATCTTCCTCGATCAATTGGGCCATCTGCATTTTGGCCTTCAGACCTTCGGGCTTCAACTTCCGCATCTCGCTTTGAATTTCCTCTTTAAGCCCACAAAAAAATTTTCTCTCCAAGGCTTTGTCGCCCAGCTTCTTCAGCCTAGCAGAGTAGCGTTCAAACTTCCTTCGATAATCCTTCACCGTCGTCTCCTGCTGTAGCCGCTCCTGGCATAACGGTCCACTTCACACGTCGGTCGAAACCTCATCAAAAACAGCTCTCTGAACTGCAACCAACTCCCCACTGGTGACCAATCATCCTCCCATTGATACCAGGCAAGCGCTTCCCCCTCCAAGCACAACACCACTGCGTCCAATTTATCTTCTCCGATAATTTATTCACCACAAAATACCATTCTACCCTATGTAACCATCTGTCTGGATTTTCGTCTTCTTCCCCTTTGAAAATTGGTACCTCGAGCTTCCTCAGTCGCATATCAAACAACGGGATCTCTTTGCTCCCAAGTGCGTGAATTCCCTCCTGATTTTCTGCTTTTGATGATGAACCTTCTGTTACTTACTTCCCTTTTTCCGTTGGAGTTCTTTCTGATGATGGGAATGTTTCTCAGAATTACTCATTGTGTCTAACCTTGACAGTATTAAGGCCATCTGGGCAGACATGCTTCCCATCCAATCCTTAACCTCCTTCGACTGCATACTCATCTTCTCCTCCATCTCCATCTGTTTTTCCTCCATGGCAATCAATCGTACTTCCATCTTTCCCACCATACCTAGGTAAGTGCTCTAATACCAGTTGATAGGTTTGGAACACTTTTCCTTATTTTATTAACAATGGGGAAGAGTTTGAGAGCTCCTTCTCTCTCCCATCAGTCTCAAAATATGAGAATTGATACAAAATCTTCACAAACTCTCATGGCCTCAATGGACCTTACAAATACCACTTCTTCCCGTGGGCCCCCTCTCTCTCCTTTCTGTTTTTCCTCTTCTAACTAACAATATTCCTTGGCCCCTACATTTTCTAAAATTTCCCTAACTTACTCATTTTCTTTCTTCTTTCATATACCTTGGTTATTAAAGTCCTATCAGTGTCTCTAAGTGAGAACATGGAAGCCATTATTCACATCCTAAAAAATGTAGTTAGTTAGACTATGAAGAAATTCTTTGAACATCTAGAGGCTGGATACTGATAGTTGGAGATAGTTTGAACTTCCTCCATAAAACCAAAATAAAAAGATGGAACAAAAGAATTATGAGTTTTCAACATTTCTTTTGTTGGAGGGATTATTAGAGTAATGTTTTTCTCTTTCTAACAACATTTTGTGATCGTTAGAGATTGAAAACTCATTATTAAGTGTTCATTTTTATTTGGACATATAGTTAAGTTATGTCAAATAAATATTCTAGTCGCCAAAGTGAGCATAGTTCAACTAGTATATTATATGTGTTAGTATGTCAGCGATCAAGAGGTTTGTGATTCAAATCTTCTCACCTCTTATTGTACTAAAATTAAATAAATAAATAAATATTCTAGTCCAAAGAATATTTTTGGATGATTAAAGATGAGACATCTAACAGTGGGTAAGAGCTCTTATTGATTGATGCTTAGTCAAATAGTTTTTCCCATGACATTTCTATATCTATATGGTAATTGGCATTATAAATTCAAATGTTTGACTATTTTTGAAACTTCACATTCATTAATGGAAACATGTTCTAATTTATAAGATTTCCTTGGATTAACACAAATTTCAAGAACTGAAAAGATTTCCAACACTTCAATCGGACATTGCAACAGCTGCAACAGAGGCATTAGAGAGATTTCGTGAAGAAAGTAAAAAAACAGTTCTATGGTTGGTTGATATGGAGTCTAGCTACCTCACCGTAGATTTTTTCCGAAAGCTGCATATGGAACCAGACAAAAATCCTAATCCTGCCCCAGCGGGACCAAATGCAAACCGCTATATAGATAACCATTTCAGAAGGATTGGTACGGTCATGTCTTGTTTATATATGCATATACATTATTTGGCAGCAACCCATATTTTTGTGCTATACTCACACGCACATACATACTTGAATACATGTATTTCTTTATTAGTTAATTTCAAATTCATTCAGTCTACACAAGAGCTCATGATTGTTTAAGTATACTAAGTAGCACCAAACCATGTGAATGTTGAGTTTGTTGATTGTTTTAGGTTCAAATGTGAGTTCTTATATTGGGATGGTTTGTGATACATTGAAAAATTCAATTCCGAAGGCTATCGTCTACTGTCAAGTTCGAGAGGCCAAGAGATCATTACTAAACCATTTTATGTTCAAGTTGGAAAAAGGGAGGTATGAAATTTGAAGCAAATTCTATGCACTTGGTTTTCCTTGCCTAATTTACCCTGAAAAGAATATAATCATCCTTTCTCGTCCCTTAGTTTGAAACTCTTGATATATTGAAGCTATAACATTCACCTGTTAAAAAGAATTAAAGTAAACTTGTTATTGTATTGAAAAATCTAATATATCTTGCCATTGCATCATTGCAGAAGGAATGTTTTGGTGCTATGGTAGATGAGGATCCAACACTGATGGAGAGAAGAACAACCATAGCTAAAAGACTCGAGCTTTATAAGTCAGCTCGAGACAAAATCGACTCAGTTGCATGGAAATGAGGATCATAGATTTGAGCTGCTCGCATTTTGTTTATCACACAAAACTTCACCAAGATGGACCTCAATCTCATTATGGACAAACTAATTCCCTATTCATTTTTGTAATACCTTTCAGCTTGGAAAATAGGTTAGAACAAGCAAGTTGTTAAAGCACCAGTTTAGTTGCTAGCCTACGATCGACAATGCACAATTGTTGTTTTTTTTTTTCTCCCATTCATTTTTTCTAAAGGTTTCTCCATTCATTTCTTATGTCATTGTGTACAATAACTATAAGTAGTTCTTAAATTTTATTTGATAAATTTTTATAGATCCAAGAAGAAGACATCATTGTCATTGATTGATCTCAATTTCACTTGAAATAGTAAATAGAGTTGGCTTAAGTGGATGGTATTATGGACATGGATTTCCTCAAAGTTAATGAGTTATACGGATTGCTCTGCTGAAAGTTTTATCTTTAAATATCATTCTTTCGGACCAAGTTTGCCAGCTTTATTCATAATTCGTGTGAATAGTCAAGGACAAAGGAAGTTAATAATCAAAGGAATAAAATACCAAAACAAATAAGTTAATGAACATGTGCCAAATATACCTATGAACAGTTAACTTTGTACCTTTTTTAAAGGGAAAAAAAGCTAATATTTTGTTCTCAGAAATAAGTTATTATATATAAAAAGGTTGAATTATAGAAAAATGGCTTGAATTTGTATCATTTTAAAATAAATACCTCTGAATTTTCACAAGTTTTAATAATACTTTAAACTTAAAAAAAAAAAAATCAAAATTTTTTTAATAGTTAACTTTAGATGGAAACCGGGAGTATTTTGTCTAAAAAATATACATGAGTTTTCAGAAATTTTATTAATACCCTTAAAAAATATATATATATCCTTAAAGCTTATTTATTTTTCTACTTCTAGTTTTATTGCCAAAATTTAGAAAGGAAAAAAAAATTGAGCAGAATACAAACTTTTTTAGTCCAACTATAGAAATGAGATCCAACCTTTGACCCCAATCAACCTAATTAGTCTCTCAAAGAAGAAAGTGGTAAAACTAAATTTAAATTATATTTGCTACCCAAAATATATAATATAAAAATTTGCAACAACAAATAAAATAACACATTATGTATTAGTTAATAATTACAAGCTTACAACCCAAAAAAGGGGGAAAAAAAGGAAAAAAGAAAAAGAAAAATAGAGGCTAATTTCAAATGGTGAAAGGCAGAGGGAGAAATTAGTTACAATAATTAAATGAACGATAGTGGGAATATTGGGGTGTAGATTCTGATCGGATTTTCGCCGGAGTTCATTCGCTCTGCTTCTTACCGTTAGAAACAGAGTATTTATGGAAACAAACTCGAACAACATCTTCCGCTTCAGATTTTCTAAATATTTTCCTAAACTAAATTTCAATCCAACGGTAACAAAGTGAAGTCGGAAAAGGAATTAGAGACCATATGAAGATTGAAGTCAAATTAGGAAATTAAATCCTGATAAAATGAAAACCCATCCATCTTCAATTTCTTCTATACTCTGAAACTAATCTCTGTATTACGAAACTCTGAAACTAATCTTTGTATTACGAAATAATGGGAATGGAGCTTGGTCTTCCTGATTTGAACAAACTTTGCATACCTCGGAGAAGGAGCTCTTCCGCTGCCGGAAAGAAAGAACAACACTTAGCTGAAAGCTCCAAACCCCCAATCTCCATGTTGGAGGCTGCGGTTGTTCTTATGGCCATTGCAAACTCTGTTTCCGATGTCGAAAGCTTCTGCAATTGTGAACTCAAAAAATATGAAAACACCCACAAAAGGAAGAGCCCTCCTACGACGGCTGCTACTAAGAAACCACCGAGGAAGAAGAGGGCAAGGCAGAGCAAATTCCCGTCGATTCCTGAGATGCCGGCGGCGATGAGAGACCGAATCGTGGAGATGGGTGGCTACGAAATTAATCTGGTGATTCAGAAACAACTACAAAATACGGATTTAAACAAGAATCTTGGACGTTTGTCCCTCCCACAAAAGAAACTGTTGTTCGATTTCGCAACAGAGGAGGAGAGGAGGTTGCTGAGCCAACAAGAAAATAAGAACAAGAAAGGGTTGAATGTAGTGATAATGGATCATGTTCTTGAAGAAAGAAACATTTGTTTGAAGAAGTGGAAGATCGGGAGTGGAGATGTTTACTGTTTGATGACACAGTGGAATGCATTTGTGAAAGAAAGAGGATTAAAAAGTGGAGACCATATTCAACTATGGAGCTTCAGAAAAGATGATGAAAACGAGGGTGGTTTTCGTCTCTGTTTTGCAATGGTGAAGCTAATTCATGGTTGTGATTAAGAATTGAAGCTCTTAGCAACTCGCTGATTTTGTAGTGTTTTGATTATGTAAGGAATATTATTTCACTAAGACTTTTTTTCTTCTTTGACTTTTGAGTTTTTCTACAAAATCCTTTCGTCTTGATCCTCTTCTTTTCAAAATTTTCAGTTTCACACAGCAATCTTAAAATTAGCAATTTTCTTAATGAATTAAAAATTATTTTTGGGAGGTCGTTGGTGCCGGCGACCGTTCATGCAATTCAACTGAAAAAAACCGAAAAGAAACAAAACATGGAGAAGATCAAGTAATAGAGAAAAGAAATACAAAGAAATAAAAAGAAAGGAAAAAGATATTAATAAGAAAGAAGAAAAAGACATAAACAGCGGCCAACGGCGGTGATAGATGGTGGCCGGTGGAGGAGGGGAAGAAGGAGGGGGAGAACTATGAGAATGAGGAAGTGAATTGAAGAGATAGAAATCAGAAAAGCTAATTATTATTTTAATATTTAAAATAAAGGGGTTTTTTTTTTTTTTTTTCAAAACCATGTGAGCCCACGGTTATGATACAAATTACGTACAAAAAATTTACTTGGAGATTTTTGTTTTCTTTGATTAACCGTCAACTATCTACATTTCTTTTCTCATTAATTCTTTTTCCTTATAAATATAAATATAGGACACGAGAGTCTCATAGAAAAGTAAATTAATAAAAGTAATTATTTAAATATGTAAAATATAATCTAAGCAAAAAATTGAATTGAGGGTCAACGAGTGGTGACTAGAAATCATGTGGGCTCTGCCCGCACAGGTTCGAATCCTGCCGCTCACGACTTTATTTATTTATTTATCATCTTTTTGAAGAAATTATATAGTGTCTCATTTCTAAATTTGGGTTTTTTTCATGCTTTCAAGTTAAAATCTCACTCATTTTAACTATTTGGGTGCTACAAATTTAAATAGTGGACAAATTTGACTATTAATAGCACTGTAAAAAAAAATGTAATTTTCAATAAAAATTTGGCTCCAGTTGGTGGAATTTTTTTTAATAAATAATGATAAAAATATTGTTGGAGAGAAAGTATTCTAAAAATAGGTTTTTAAATCGTGTACCGGATACACGAGTCCTAGCCATCTGGCACGCACAATCTGTCGTGGCAGTCATGCAGGGTTGACTAAGGAAATCGTGTACCTGGTACACGATTACCTTAAGTCGTGTACCCTGTATACGACTTCCTCGCCATTAAATCACCGCCCGCCCCTTCTTCTTCCTCACCGAGACCTTCTGCCTTCCTTCTTCCTCACCGATAACTTCAACCGATTTTCCTCCATTTTGCTTTCTGTCTTCCAAAATCTTGCTGATTTTCCTCACCGAGTCCTTGATTTTCCTCACCGAAATCTTCCAAAATTCCGATTTTGCTCGATTTTCCTCACCTAGTCCTCCATTTGTTCGTCCGTCCAAAATCGTCCGAACGCTTCTGTGGTAAAATTCTTTCTCTAATTTTTTTCAGTATATTTTAAACTTAGAAATATATGTATGTTTGGGCTAATCTTATATTTCGGTGGTAAATCTTAGATCTATATGTATGTTTTTCAATATATTTTATGTAACTTAGAAATATATGAATTTGTTGGGCAGATCTGGTGCATCTCATGTTTCTCCCACTATTGTCTGATTTCGAACACGCTGGTATGTACTCATGGGATGGTGCATGTCTTGCATGGTTGTATAGAGAACTTTTTCGGGCTTCTAATGCACAAGCGTTGGAAATAGCGAGGCCACTGATACTATTACAAGTATGAGCTTTGGTTTCCAATTATAGCACCACAAGTCCAACTACAGGCCCCAGATCATCGTCCACCTAATGTCAAGTATTATTTCATTTATATATTTATTTCGTTACCATTTTATGTAAGAATATAAATTAATTGTATTTTTTTATAATTTTAGATAGAGTAGTGTATTAGTTGCCTTTGAACAATCAGCAAATATGTTGCTCGTGTACAAAAAAATATTCGACATGCATATGCACAATCAGGTAGTAAATATGTATATAAATGAATATTTAAAACATTTTATATGTATATATATTATTTTTTTTGTCAGGTTATTTGGACGCCATACACACAGATTTGGTCATCCTTACCTGATTAATGCTTCCATATAGTAGAGTGGCCAGCATACACTCTCAGCACTACACCAGATCGATTTGAGAGGTAAGCACGACCAAGACTGGCGTCGAATCCATGCGGAATATTTATCCTAGGCATGAACGACATGATCGTTGTGCACAAGGAGAACCAACAAATGGGCTAGCTGTATCAGATAACTACATTCCCTGGTACAATTCGATCACGAGGCGATTTATCACACCTGACGGCGCTTACTATTACTGCATGGTAAGAGATTTAAAATCAGACATTTTCCATATATATGATATGAATATTGTTTAATATTTATTTTTTTTATTGTACAGAATAATTTTGTCGGCGATGTTCAACAATATTTAGTGTAGAACAACTTATTAGAATTGGGTTCCATGTGTCCGCAAACATTGGTCAACATAGAAGGTATTATTCAACAAACAAGACGACTCAATATTGTTGACACCGATCAAAGACGTATTCGTCATAGATGACAACGACAACAAGGTGAACCTAATTTAGAGGGACACGAAGACAACTCCATGAGGGGTAAGGGCCAGGGAGTCGTTTTTAAATCCCACATTGTATCATTTTCAAATTGTAAATTAAAGAACTAATTGTAAATATTTTTTTTAATATCATGGTATATTTTTTAGTATGAGTGCAAGATGTTTTCATGGTAGATTAAATATATAATTAAGTTTAATAATGAAGAAATTTGTGGACCAAAAGTTTTAATATTGTTGTACATCTACCATTAAAAAAAAATAGTCAACAAACTTAAAAAAAAATTATAAGCAAATTGTGGACCGGGTCCATAAGTTTGCTTGACCAGTCAACCAATCAGCCGACTTGGTGCTAACTAGATTAAACGGTACTCATGTACCGGGTACACAATTATGCCACATGGAAATCATGTACCCGGTACAAGATTTCACTACTCTAGTTTTGTCAATATTTTTCCAAAATACCTATTCTTAGAAATTGTTTCCCTCCAACCCTATTTTGTCATTATTTATTAAAAAACATTATTTAAAAAAAAATTCCCGTTGTTGGGATGATGTCAATTTTATACCAAATGTATGTTCTATAATTCATAAGATGCTTTTGAGAATAATTTTTCAATGTTTTTTTTAAACGAAAGTCTACCATAAAGTAAGAATCTGCAGTATATTTTTTAAAGTTTAAGGTAAAATTGTAATATTTATTTTTTAAAGTTTAAAGTAAAATTATAATATTTATCTAAGTTTAAAGTGTAATTTAATGAAATTAAAATTATTAAAATATTGATGAAGAGGATTATAGGATAATCCGTATATTTAGGTTTAATATTTGTTTAGTTGTTAATTTAGATTAATTAGTTAATTATGTTATTTTGTTGTAAGGATATAAATAGCGAATTTAGGATTTTAGTTAGAAACTTTTGATTATCCACTTAAATATAGAATATTTGATTCTTTGAGAGAGCTCTCTCTTCGAGGATTTCTTTGTTTGACTATGGATTTAACTTGATTATCTTTTTCTACTGCATGTATCAAAGCCTACCACACTCAAAGAGTCAAAAGAAAAAGCATCCCTTTATCATTTCAAACTCAAGGACAAGTTCCATTTTTTTAAGTATGATGAAGAGAATTATAAGATAGTTAATATATTTAAGTTTAATATTTTTTAGTTGTTAATTTAGGTTGATTAATTAATTATGTTATTTTGTTGTTAGGTTATAAATAATCCATTTAGGGTTGTAATTAGAAGCTTTTGATTATCTATTTCATAGAATATTGTTTTCTTGGAGAGTTCTTCTTTTAAGGATGGATTTTCCTTGCTTAGCCATAAATTTGATTCAAATATCTCAATCCACTACATCAAATTAACACAAGTTAAACTAATTTCTAAATTGTGGTGTATCTTTTCCAAAAATTTAACAAATTTAAATAACACATTTGTTGTTTAAATATCTAACCCTAAAAAGGCAAAAGAAAAATTAACAAATTTAAATCCTAGGTTATTACATTAAACATTCAGGATGTAGCCTTCTTGTAACCATTATTTATTAATTATTGAATCAATGGTCAGAAATAATCCTATCAACTTTTTCATCTTTCATAATTAACACATTTTTCTGAAAACTTGTTATAATAGTCTTTTTCAGTCCATCTCGCCTGAGATCTACCATCGACATTCACATAAAAATTTAACTTTTTCTAATTATCATTTATTTTAGACTTTTTGGGTGAAATCCTTTGAGTAGTTAACAACAAGATTCTATCAATTTTTTAAATATTATGTAATCTTTCAAATTTTATATCAAATTTTTCCAAATTTTACCCCAAAAAAGTTATGATTTGAGAGAAAACCATAATATATCTTGGGCAAAATTAACACCGGGATTCTATATATTTGGACGATCTTGTTCGAAATAGACGAAGAAAAAGGTTTATAAAAAACGTACTAGTTTTGTAAAGTAAAAACTTGATAGTCTTATTTCTAACTATTTTCCAACATATTACTAATAACATTTCAAACAAACCCTTTGCCAACGTGATAAGAAAGTGTATCCAAATATCTTTCTATATCTTCTAAATTTTTAATCTCTAATTTTGCGATATCCAATTTGAATTAATTTTATCTTTTCATTTTCTTTACCTTCCTTTATTTCCAAAAACTAAAATTTTATCTTTTAAAATTTTATCTTCCAAATTCATAAACATATCTTGGTCTACCTTTCATTGCAAGCAAATGATTTTTCGCATTCCTAAAATTTAGGATCTTTTAATTTATAAAATATTCGTTTTTAAATAGAAAGGTAGTTATCAAAAATAAAATAACAACAATAATGAAGAAAATTAAAGACAAGGATCCAAAAGATATATTTGGAAAGAAGAAAGATATAGAATAAATTGCAGAAATCAACTTTGAGTTGAGATATCGTACTAGTTGCAATTACACCTTAAATTTTCAATGGTAAAAATTGGACCGATAATTTCTAAAGTATTAGAATTGGAACTTCAAACTTATAATAATTGTAGAAATTGAATCCACAACTAAAAAATTTAAGCTTTTAGACTTATATAAATGTTATAAGTTATAAAATTATGTAATTTTGAATATCCAATTTGACCCAATTTTAACAGTCATATTAAGTTATAGAACTTAATTTTTTAAATTGAAAATTGTAGGGGGATTACAACTGCCATCATATTTTAGTTTTTACAATTTACCCAAAAATATAAAAATTCCAAATTTGTGGGGTTAGAGATAATAATATTGAGAAATATTGAGATTAAAATGTAATTTGGTTAAACATTGAATGCAACTAAATAAAAAAATCTTATACAGAAGATTTTGATGGACCGGAATTGGGCTATGTTTCTTTAAAGTTGAAAGAGAGCATTTATAAAACAAACTCGAAGAACATAATATTCCGCTCCTAATATTTTCCTAAACTAATTCTGTCCTTAACGGTAACAAAGTGAGTCAGAAAAAGGAATTAAAATCAAATTAGGAATTAAATTGCTATATTAGTTTGTAATTACAGGAGATAATCTGGTGACTGAACTCCGACCACTAGGTTATTGTACACTTTCAATCATCTTTCTGTTCAATTTCTTCTATTCTCTTTCGATTTCACGCATTCTGTGTTTAAGAAATAACAATGGGAATGTGGAAAACGGTTGAAAGCTTCAGAATGGGTCTCGATCTTCCTGATCTAAACGAAATTTACATACCTCGGAGAAGGAGGGGATCTTCCGGCGCCGGAAAGAAAGAACAACCCAAGACTGAGACCGAACTCCCCTTGACTGTGTTGGAGGCTGCAGCTATTCTAATAGAGATGGCAAACTTTGTTTCTGATGTTGAACCGCAAAATATTAACACCCACAAAAGAAAGAAGCCTCCGACGCCAACGCCGACGACTATGACTAAGAAACAGAGGAAGAAGAAGGCAAAACAGAGCAAGTATCCGTGGATTACTGAGATGCCGGTGGCGATGAGAGATCGGATTGTTGAAATGGGTGGCTACGGAATTAATCTGGTGATTCAGAAACAACTCCAAGATACGGATTTAAACAAGAATCAAGGGCGTTTATCCCTCCCAGCAGAGAAACTGTTGTTTGATTTTACAACAGAGGATGAGAAGATATTGCTGAGCCAACGAGAAAACAAAAAGAAAAAAGGGATGAATGTATTGATAATGGATGATGTTTTAGAAGAAAGAAGGATTTGTTTGAAGATGTGGAAGATTGGAAGTGGGGATGTCTACTGTTTGATGACACAGTGGAATTCGTTTGTGGAAGAAACGGGATTGAAAAGTGGCGAACATATTCAAATTTGGTGTTTTAGAAAAGATGATGAATTTGAGGCTTCTCGTCTTTGCTTTGCCATGGTTAAGTTGAACTAATTAGCAACTTGCTAATTTTGTAGCTAATTTTCGATGTAACAAAGACTTTGAATTGAAGCCATATTTGGAATGAAATTTTGGATCGAAATTCCTCCTACGTTTTGAGTAAAATTGAAAATAAAGAATAATAAAAGGGAAACAAAAAAAGAACCAAAGGGCTGTGAATAAAAGAATGGGGAGAAGGAAGAAAAAGCGAATATCAAAGCTCTGGAAAATGAAAAGACACTTGTACTGCAAATAATGATAAAGGCTCAAACGCAGTGGACATTCAAATATGAGAATTTTATTAAATTAAAATAACTAAGATTGACGAAAACGAAGACACAATTAACAATTTTATTTAATCATATTTTTTCTAAACCATTCCTTTTTCCTTGTGTCATATCAAAATTTACTCACTTTTTTTATTAAAAAAAATCAAGTAGATTTATTTTATTTAATAAACGATTGTCTATTTCTCTATCTGTATTTGATTATTTATATTTATATTTCAATTTTTTTATCAAATTAAATTTTACTTCTATAGACATGTTGACATTTCTATTAATACATTCCGTAATTTATTACGATCAATCTAACAAAAGCTACTAAATAAAACTAACAAAAACTTAGGATAATATCACAAATTAAATTGATATATTTATTAAAGTTCAAGGTTTAAATTAGTAAAATTATTAATTTGGGATTTAAACTGATTCAACGTCCCAAGTTCAATTGATATAATTATTAGTTTAGATTTTAAATTGATATAACTTCCGAATCTTAGAAATATAAATTAATATTTACGGTTAGGAAAATTAAATAATTTGTATTCATAGTAAATCTAAGTTTGACGGCCAATTAGATTAGTATTTTAGAGCATTCAGATTAAAAAAATAAAAAGAATTCGATTGAAAAACCGATAAAACTATGCTACATAAAATCAATGGCGAGTCAAAACATGTGTATTGAGATTCCAAATTCCATGGGACCAAACATAATTACAACCCATAATAATATGGACATATTTGAGTGTTTTTACTGGTAAATGTGTATTTCAAAGGGTAACAAATAGTTCCTACCTCAAATATTTATGTTTGGCTACCATTTAAACGATTTGGTTGTACACTTCCTTCGTTCTACGAACCCTTATTGATTCTGAATTTTGTTTGCAAAGGAACTGGATTTTTGACGGGCCAGCCGTTTTCTGAAAAGGCTTTTATATGGACTTGTATATGGCCCTCATGGATAAAGCTTTGATAGAGTGGCTCCATGTTATTAGCAAGAATTCTTTCCTTTGCAAGCCTCTTTCGTTGATAAGTCTTTCCGTTCATAAGCCCATAAAATTAGTATCTTGTATGATATTGTTGCCCTAGCCATCACATTTTCGTTCTCACCCTTTTATTAATTCAATTTGAACCTGACGCTTTTCAAGCACGATAAAACGGGTGTGCAACCTAGAGAGATGGTTGTATCTCTTTTCTGAATGTGGTATTGAGGTTCGATTCATTTGGAAAAGAGATCGGGAATTGCTGATACTAGTAGTAACTTCTTTCCTTTTTTGTTATTAAGAGACAATGTTGAAGGCAAGTAAAGCATTAAGACAAAGCAACAATAGGACAAGTTTAAGACAACCGGCGGAAAGGCCACAAACATCTCCTTCTCTTGAACTGTATAGCAGCGCTTGGTATCATTCAGCTTGCGACTCTCAGGATGGCCTTCTTGCATCAACACTCCACCAATGGAAAAATCGGACTACCTCGTATGCAACGTTGGAAAATTCATTTTGCAGAAGTAAGACAACGAAATTTTTGTAAGGATGACCCATTCTTTAGAAACCCAAATGAAAAGTGACTCAATTTAAAATCAAATGAAATTTGGTCAATTGCTTGCGTCTGAAATTACCACACCATGCATTCTCAATTATGAAGGGTATGCCATTAACAACATAAGTTTAGCTTCAGTTGTGCATTTCCCAACACCAAACTGAGGCAAAATGATCCTTGGTATATTTTGTCTAACAGAACGATCAATTTTATTGCTTGGTAAATGAACTAAATCAGTCATCTCAATGAGATCCAACTAGTAATCATCAATATCGTTAGAAGATATACGACATGGTATGACAAACCATCAATAATAATCTAGAAGAAAATGACATATTAAGAGTTTAACCACGGATCTCTTTACCACTGCAACTAATTTGAAGATATATTTAAGTTTTACCTAAATACTTTTAACATTCCACAATCTCCAAAATTGTTTTGGTTGTTTCCTTGAAGTTGAGGCTAACAATATTCTCCATTTTCAGTGTTCCCAAAACCGATTATGAAATGTCACTCCAATAACATAACTGAGAGTGCCATCTAATAGAGTTTAGTAAATCAGGATCAGAAGTATCTGGTCTTGCAAAATCCATCAGTTCAATTTTGGATAGACTTGAGGCCTTCCGCCATTTTCTTCTACAGTAGATAAAACTTGAAAAAGAAAAAGGATGATTAGTTCATCAATGAAACAAAAAAGTGAAGGGCTTACAAGATCATTGAAATTTGGCACTTTCATCAAACGTAGTAATTAAACAAAACCCAAAAGAAATGTCAAAAGACTAAGTGTCTTGACCAAAGGGTGAGGAAAAGGACTCTTTGGTTGTTTTCGATTGCTATCCATTGAAGAAGATGCATTGAAGTGTATAAAGAAGAAAAGAAAATGTGAGACAACTCAGTATACAAACCTTGTCACTAGGCTCTAATGCACGAAAACTTTCATAAATGTGTGCTATTTCCATTGATTCCAGAATAATTTACATCTCAATCTATTTTTACCTACACTCGGCTGGTAAAATAACCTCTTAATTTACAATTAATAACAAGCTTAACAAAAGGAGCTACTTACACCAAGTTATCAGACGCTAAACAGAAGAGTATAATAACAAGCTTTTTATTTTATTTTTAACTTTTCTTTAGCCTTATGGTTAAGCTGGATTTTGAACCAGCTTGTGATGTGTTGCTACATAGATAGAAGAACTAGTGTCAGGATTCAAGTGGGAAAGAAGGTGTTACACGTCTGGACGCAGATTTTCCAAAGCTCTTCCTATAATGGCCAAAACTTCTTGTTGAGGCTTACGGTTAGCTACAACAGGCCCTCCCTGCCCTTTATAATGAACAACATGATGGCTGAAAAGCAAAATGACCATATGTATATGAGTATCTTCGAGCATATAGATCAAAACATTTGAGTAAATTATTCTCGTTGTCACTTATACTTATAGAAAGTCAATGAGGTTTGCTATTTCTACGGCTTCCACTAGTATTGATATTTGTGAGTTCTTCCCAAATACATCCATCATTACACTAAAAAGTGAGGAGAGAGTTTGGAGAAAAATTGACTATAATTAGCTATATAAGAACTCAACTTCTACTCAATATATCATTAACCAAGAATTTTGTGTTATGGTAAATGATGTGCTATAGTCTCAAATAACTTCTACCCCAACTACCAACGTGGAAGATAAAAAAGTTCATAAAAAAATAATAACTATAACAAGTTTTATCCAATATCTCATATGAACAATTCAACTGTATGACTTGTAATACTAAAAAAAACGAAGATTATATATGATATATCTATGCATCTATATATCTATATACATCTATGTATATATTGAACTGTGTGCGTATAGATATTTTTATATATTTTTTCAAAAATTAATGAGGGTGCTTCCAATCTCACATCAAACTTTTACCACTGAAATCTCGTAAGCTCATAAGGTGACAAAAAAACTAAGATTTAAATATTGATGCAAGGGCTTATGTTAGTATTTTCCTATTCTAGTACTACTAGCTGTTTAGAAGATAGTTTTTTGTATTTTCTTTTATCCCAATCGATTGGAGATGTTATTTAGTTACTAACCTATTCACTTGGTTAGTCAAGCTAGTTTGGATTGGTTATGGGTTAGTTACAATACTTGACAAACTATAAATAGCTTGTATTGAAGACTTTAGTATCATAATTTTCATTTACAAAGAAATAAGGCTACGTGCATTCAATTGAGATGTCAAATTCATGAGTTACTCTTTAGAAAAGTCTGTGGTAACTTACTTTCTCTAGTAAAATTATTGTTAAACTTCACTATGCACCAATTCAAATTGTAAGATATTGATGTTTAAGTTTATTCTCCTATCTTTGCTCATAAACATTTTTAAAGTTTTAAAGTTCTCAAGTTTCTTAGTTTTTTTCTCTCATTGCTTTGCTATACTAGTCATTTGTGGGGATTGCACTTTAGGCCAAGGCCCATAGCAAACATAAAAGTGGAAAAACTAGTCATATATGATAATTAGAACCTAGCCGTTTATAGCCATTGGAAACTAGTCGTTTATAGCCGTTTTCTTGTCATTTTCTTCTTCCTCATATTCTTTATAAAGAAGAAAGTTTTGCAAGATCAAGTAGAAATTCTTTGTTTTCAAGATTGCTAACCTTTACTTCTTTCCTCTACTATTTTCTTAGCAATTTTTCATTCACTCCAACCCAGTCTCTGACGAGTGCACATCAAAGATCAGGAGTTTTGTCAACCTTGGGGAGCAACCAGCTTTGGCAATTTAGTATCGAGACCGCACCGATCTTACTTTCAAGGTAGTGGATTTATCCACGGTACAACAATCGACATTCGATTCCAACAATAACATCCACTTGTATTATTCTAAAGTATCTAATATATAAGATAAAGAATATAAGACAGTTTCAATTAGTAGTGAGTGATCAAATCTTTCTCTTTGTACAATTGTTTGCTTATTAATATTTCGACATTTGTTTAAAAACCCCATATCGGCCAGTTCTATAATAACCAAAATTAAGATTTAGACATTTGTTTCAAAGTCCACATGATTAGATTTTGACAAATAGCATCATACAAAATAATATGTAAGATACAAATAAACCACATTTCTACAACTGAAACTTGCTTTTGGACTGATTGCTGAATTCATTGTTATCATCTAATGAAGCATAAAAGTTCAAACAAAAAGCTCTCAAATTCGTCACTTTAAACGAGAACTAACAAAATAAATTACAATCTTCTCACTATTATCTTAGAACTCACAGATACAGATGTCGAACCTTCTAAGTATCTCATACAATCTCTTAAAGCATATAAAACTGTCGAAAATAATGGTTTGACGTAGGGGCATTTTTGTAATTTACCATGTTTTGAGAATGTCCTAGAATTCGCAGTTCGTGTTAAACATTCTATTTATCAATACAATATTATTGAGTAATTTATTCAATAAAGTTATTGATTTTGCATTCTATTATGAAAATCCAATAAACATATCCATGGCTATAGTGTGAATACTTTAACTTTATGTGGTGACATAAACATGATCAAGTTAATAGTATATAGCCTAAATGGTCTAATAAGTATATGGATGAAATTGGGTATCTCATCCTGGTAATATATTGGATGCGGCCCATTTTGTAGGTAATACAAATGATTTGATCCACAGATCATTCATGTAGAGACATGTGAGTGGGGGCATCCAATGCAATGAGTTTGCATATAGACTGGACCACAAAATAGTCACTTTTTTAAAACTGACTATTTCATTTTAAGTAACCTAGGATAACTCGATCTTAATCCTGAGCTAGCTATGAACTCCTGTTTGTTCGGGATTATCCTTTGATCTGCATGGGTGAGAGTAGTCCAACAACACTACTTAATAAGCCTTCCATTTTGGGGATAAGACCAGATGAATAGCTGGGGACATAGCCCTGCAAGATGAAATTCATTCCTACCCGATTTAGGGTTAGCAGATAGGTTGTTCTTTAAGTACTGATTCAGGTCTTGAACAATCGGGGCCCCGCCTTCTCATGATAGAGAAAGAATTTGATTCATAAGTATTATGAATCAAATTGTTCATTAGAGGGTCAGTGGGAACTTAAGGAACAAGATGTATTCACAGGGGGCAAATGGTGATCTTGACCCAACTGTGATTATGAAAGATCTGTGAATGATCGACTTACTGATCATAGTTATATCAAGTGAACATAATCTATAGTGAGGGGATTTCAACTATAGGCTTTAGTGGATTGACCCATTAGTTAACGAATGGAGGTTAATTTGGTGTAATGAGTTTAACCAATTAATCTCGGATCGTTGGAGTCTATGATCTATAGATCCGCGAGGTCCCCCTACTAGCTCGCAAATGGATTAGCTTTAGAGTAGCATGATAAGTTAATTTGAAACGTTCAAATTAGAATTAAACAAAATAGGAGAATTTATATTTAAATATGATTTAAATATATGAAGGTGGATTTGTGTAAAATTAATTTAATACTTGATATTAATTTAATTAGAATTAATTGAATTATTTAAATAATTATTTATTAATTTTATTAGATAACTAATTTATGAAATTAATTTTACAAATTAATAATATTTTCATTTTTTAAAATCAAATTGATTTTTGAGATTATTTGGTAAAAATTGAAAACTTGGAAAAATAACACAAAATGGAAAATTGGTTTTTTCCATTAAACCTTCAACTAGTTCACACCAAACCCACTTATTTTGGCTTTAATAACTCCAAGCATGAGCTATATCTCATGCAGCCATCTTCTTTAAATGAAAGTCCTGCAATAAATAAAGAAGATTGATTGGAGTGAAATTGAGGCATGCATCTAAAGAGTTTTTACAGAAAAATTCGGGCTAAAGAAATTGTTCTTCAAGTGGGTTGTAGCAGTGTGTTCTCCTTCAAGTTTCCTTTCATTCAAGCTGATTTTGAGTCCCACAGTCTAAAGCTCCAAGAGAATAGTAGGGAAGATCTTGAGGTGGTCCACAACAAGTTTCGCAGAAGATTACAGCTGACAATCAAGATTTCAAGGAGTTCTAGAAATGTATGACTTCAAACCTTCTTATGATTGATGAGCATGCTTTAGTTACTGCCAAAATTAATGAATTAGAATGCTTATTGATCCTTGTTGCTTCTGCTGCATGCTGATATGCTCTAACAATTGGTATCAGAGAATCATTTAAGCACTCAATTTGGTTTAATTTTTGTGTGGTGGGTGTTTTTTATGAGTTATATTTACATGGTGCACTAATATAGTTTTCTGAGTTTTGACATTTAAATTTTCTTTAATTTCTTGATTAAATTTGTAATTGGCTCTTGATTCATGAGCTTATATGTGTTCTCAAGAGTCTGCAATTTATTTGGAGTCATTAGAGTTGAAATTAAGATGTAATTGAAGAAACAAGTGAAGAAGGTCGACCTGCAGATTCCAGTTTTTCAATCTCTACTCAAATATCATCGTTGAGGTATAAACGCTAGACGATCGTGTAGTTACGGGTGCTAAACGATGTGAAGAGGCGCTACATGATAGCACTACACGATCGTGCAGCTTTGAGTGGGCGCTGAACGATGTGAAGAAATGCTATATAATAGCACTACATGATCGTGTAGCTTTGTGCAGGCGCTCAACGATGTGAAGAGGTGCTATACGTTAGCACTACACGATCGTGTAGCTTTGTCCGGTGCTAGACGATGGTGATACACAATAGTTGGAAGACGCTAGGCGATCATGTAGCTTTTTCTGGCGCTAGACGATGGCGATACACGATAGTTAGAAGACACTACATGATCGTGTAGCTTTGTCCGACGCTAGACGATGGCAATACACGATAGTTGGAAGACGCAAGGCGATTGTGTAGCTTTGTCCGGCGCTAGACGATTGCGTTACATGATCAGACAGACATTAGATGATCGCGTTAGACGATAATCATCAGTGTTACACGATGAGCCTCAGTAAGATTTCGAGCATGGAGCGAGAGCAGCCGATTCAATCAGTTTTCTTGAGGTCCTGTCTGGTTCAACCTCAAAACGTTTTTGGCTCGTTCTGTTCAGACTTTTCAGTTTGGTTCAAGTTGTTTGGGTTCGGTTTGGAGCGGTTCGAGCAGCCCAAAAGCGGTTTTGAAGTTGTTTCTTGCTATTTTGTAATAATTAGGCTTTTGTTTGCTTATTTATGCCAAAACTAAAACCATATCAGTTTATGTTTAATTGTTTATGCATGTGATGTATGTAATAATTAAATAAATCTTGTATATGTATATAGTATGCCATGTAGATTTAAAATCCCACCGTAGGAAGCATGTTACATGCATTTAAAATATGTTATAAAATGTTATAATATATAGTATGCATGTTAGGGTTTCTTTTATTTAATATAATTGTTATATTAAATATTGAATGCCTTTGTTGTACGTTGTGGATGTTTAACATGTCTAAAGTTTTATAAGTTGTTATAAAAATAAATTAGACTTTAAAATCCATAACAAAGATACACAACATGCTCACTTAGGTTAACAACTAGTTTTAACAGTTAAAATAGATTGTTAGCTTATAAAATTTGGTTACAAACTCAAATCGGTTCATAGTCTGGGGGTATATAAGTTGACGGTTTATAACACCTTCTATTTGGGGATTATGACCGAAAGATCGAGAGTTGTTAACTTATTTTATGAGCTTGCATGAGCGATGTGAGGTTTAAAACTAGTTTAAACACTTAGACATTGTAGGGTTATATCCAAATATAAATGTTATACTTGGATAAAAAATGATATAGACTTAGGTTGTTTAAATTTAGTCGTTTTGTACCTAAGTAAATAGATACCCAAACATGTAGAATACTTCAATGGGAGATTAACAATATATTTGATATATAGTTATTAGTTCTCACATCCTCAAGAGTTCACACCGTGAGTTCCATGCTTGGCTTTGTATCGCTTTTACCGCGACTACTCCATTCGGAAATTGTTTGAATGGGTCAATAACAAGGTGAATGAGGGAAGTAGTTCATAGTAAGTGAGTGAAGGAAATGTGTTAACATTTTCCTACAATCTCCTTCATTAGTTTGAACCGTGAGATTCCTATGTTGCATCTGCTGTCATTTGTAGGCGGTACTAGTTAGTCGTTAACCACGCCGATCTCCTTGGAGGGTTTAACATAGGATTCGGAACAACCTAGGATTTAGTAAATGAATAAGGTCTTATAGTTCAATCTTGGGTACTGTCTTCTATTTCGGGGGCATATTCATACCGTTCTATAAGATCTGAAAATAGTAGGTCACACTTACAAGAATTACTAATTGTTAGTAAAGATCTTGACCAAAAACGATAACCAAAAGAATTATAGGAGTAAAAAGTTATTTTGATATAGTATTTGGCCAAGAATTGTCTTGCTTCAGTGAAGGAATTCTTGATTGCCCCTTGGTAGTAATTGTTCTAAATCACTAAAGTATCGTCACAAATAGAAAAAGATTTATTGGGTACTTTATTATTTTGCTAATATTGGATTTAGATGCATAAATTTTTAATAGAATTTGTTTAAATTTTTTTAGTAATGTCGAATTCAATCATACAGTTGCTAGCATCCGATAAATTTAAAGGTGAAAGATATTCAAACTAGAAATCCAACATCAAAACAATATTAGTTGTGGATGATTTGAGGTTTTTGTTGACGGAGGAAGGTACTCCGGTTCCCAATACAACATCGAACTGAAATGTTTGGGATATCTATGATCGGTGGATAAGAGCTAATGAGAAAGCTTGGGCCTACATCTTAGCAAGTATATCTGATGTACTTAATAAGAAACATGAGGTAATGCCCACCGCCCATGAGATAATGGCGCCGATTTAGAAGATGTTCGGGCAACTGTCATCGTCTGCTCGACATGAAGTCATTAAGTATGTCTACATTACTCACATGAAAGGTGGAACCAACGTTAGAGAACATGTTCTTGATATGATGGTCCATTTTAATGTTGTTAAGGCTCATGGGGCAATGATAGATGAAACAAGTCAAGTAAATATGATATTGGAATCTCCCCCGGAGAGATATCTACCATTCAGAACCAATGTTGTTTTTACAAAATTACTTATAGTTTGACCACGTTGTTGAACGAGTTACAAACATATCAGTCTATGATGAAACTTAAATAAAAAGACGTAAATGTTATTTCTAGGCCTACGAAGTTTCTTAAGGGGTCAACGTCTGGAACAAGACCCATTGATAACAAAAAGTCTGTTCCTTCTTCTTCAAAAGATAAAACCATACAAATGAAGAAGAAATGTAAAGGGAATAAGAAAACCACTGCTAAGAAAAACAAAAACAAAACTCTCAAAGGAAAATGGTTCCATTGCAGAGAAGATGAGCACGGGAAGCATAACTGCCCAAAGTATTTGGTTGAAAAAAAAAAGCGAAAAAGGCGAAACAAGGTAAATCAGATTTACTAGTAGTTGAAACATGTCTAGTGGAAAATATTCACCTTATCTGGATATTGGATTCAGGCGCCGCTAATCATGTTTACACTTTTCTACAAGAAACTAGTTCTTGGAGAGAACTTCCTGAACATGAAATGACTTTCAAGGTAGGAACTGGTGAAGTCATTTCAGCTCATGTAGTGGGAGATATCTTTTGAATCTAATGAAATGTTTGTTTTTTCAAGAGGTATTCATATTTGTTCTGAAAGACTCGAAAATAACTTGTACATATTAACACCAACTGAAGTGAAGGTCATTCTAAATATAGAGATGTTTAAAACGACTGAGACTCAAAATAAGAAACGAAAAATTTCTCCTAACGCCTATCTTTGGCACCTCAGAATTGGTCACATTAATCTCAACAGGATTGAGAGATAGTAAAAAAAGGGTAATTTAAATCAGTTAGAAGATAGTTCTTTACCTCCATGTGAATCGTGTCTTAAGGGAAAAAGGACTAAAAGATTTTTTTCTGAAAAAGATCTTCGTGCCAAAGAGCCTCTCGAACTTATACATTCAGACCTATGTGGTCCGATGAATATAAAAGCACGAAAGGCTATCAGTATTTCGTCAGTTTTATTGATGATTACTCTAGATATGACTACATTTACTTAATCAATTATAAGTCTGAAACTCTTGAAAAATTCAAAGAATTTAAGACTGGGACAGAAATTTTGTTAAGTAAAAGAATTAAAACATTTTGATATAATCTAGATGGTGAGTATATGAATTTACAATTCCAGAACTATCTAGTAGATCATGGAATTCAATCCTAGCTCACAGCACCTGGAACACCACAACAAAGTGGTGTTGCAGAAAGGAGAAATCGAACCTTGTTAAACATGGTCCGATCAATGATGAGTTATGCTTAGTTACCTCAATCCTTTTGGGGGTATGCATTACAGACTGCAGTATTTATTCTAAACGTTGTTCATTTAAAAAGTGTTTTAGAAACACCATATGAGTTATGGAAAGGACGCAAAACTAGTTTATGTCATTCTCGTATATCTATGGTATTAAAGATGCCCTAGTTTTTTTTTTTTTTTTTTTTTTTTTTTTTTTTTTTTTTTTCTCAACATTGTATTGTATATATTAGATTTCACTAGAGTTTTAGTCCAAGTGGGAGATTGTTGGGAATGTCCTAGAACTCGCAGTTCGTGTTAAACATTCTATTTATTAATAAAATATCATTCAGTAATTTATTAAATAAAGTTGTTGATTTTGCATTCTATTATGAAAATCCAATAAACATATCCATGGCAATAGTGTGAATACTTTACTTTATGTGTTAACATAAATAGGATCAAGTTAATAGTATATAGCCTAAATGATCTAATAAGTATATGGATGAAATTGGGTATCTCATCCTGGTAATACTATTGGATGCGGCCCATTTTGTAGGTAATAGAAATGATGTGATCCACAGATCATTCATGTAGAGATATGTGAGTGGGGGCATCCTATGCAATAAGTTTGCATATAGACTGGACCACAGAATTATCACTTTTCTTTATAACGACCGCTTACTGTTAAAACTGACTATTTCATTTTAAGTAACCTAGGATGATCTTAATCCTGAGCTAACTATGAACTTCTATTTGTTCGGGACTATCCTTTGATCTGCATGGGTGAGAGTAGTCCAATAGCACTGCTCAATAAGCCTTCCATTTTGGGGATAATACCGAATGAATAGCTGGGGACATAGCCCTGCAAGATGGAATTCACTCATACTCGATTTAGGGTTAGCAGATAGGTTGTTCTCTTAAGTACTGATTCCAGGTCTTGAACAATCAAGGCCTCGCCTTCTCATGATAGAGAAAGAACTTGATTCATAAGTATTATGAATCAAATTGTTCATTAGAGGGTCAGTGGGAACTTAAGAAACGAGATGTATTTACAGGGGACAAACGGTGATCTTGACCCGGTTGTGATTACGAATGACTTGTGAAGGATCGACTTACTGGTCATGGTTATATCAAGTGGATATGATATATCTATAGTGAAGGGAGTTCAACTATGGGCTTTAGTGGAGTGACCAGTTAGTTAACGAATGAGGGTTAATTTAGTGTAATGAGTTTAGCCAATTAATCTCGGATCGTTGGAGCCTATGATCTATAGATCCGCGAGGTCCCCCTACTAGCTTGTAAATGGATTAGCTTTAGAGTAGCATGATAAGTTAATTTGAAATGTTCAAATTAGAATTAAACGGAATAGGAGAATTTATATTTAAATATGATTTAAATATATGAAGGTTGATTTATGTAAAATTAATTTAATATTTGATATTAAATTAATTAGAATTAATTGAATTATTTATTAATTTTATTAGAAAATTAATTTATGAAATTAATTTTACAAAATTAATAATATTTTAAATTTTTAAAATCAAATTGATTTTTGAAATCATTTGGTAAAAATTGAAAAATTAGAAAAACAATACAAAATGGAAATTTGGTTTTTTCCATTAAACCTTCAACTAGCTCACACCAAACCCACTTATTTTGGTTTCAGTAACTCCAAGCATGAGCTGTATCTCATGCAACCATCTTTTTGACATGAAATTCCTACAATAATAAAGAAGATTGGAGTGGAATTAAGGCATGCAACTAAAGAGTTTTTACAGAAAACTTCGGGCTAAAGAAATTGTTCAATCTTCGGTTTTTTCTCCCTGTTTTACTGTTTTCCACGTAAAACTGTGTGTTGCATTCTTCTTCCTTTTTCATCATGATATTAAAGCATGGATTTGAAACCCTATACGTTATTGACGAGAATCAACCACAGTCTTCATCAGTCGTATTTGAAGGGGTAAATGGAGCCACCGATATCAACATCAACGCCGCAATACAAGTAGCTGTGGAACGGTACCTTAAGATAGCTTTACCCAACCTTCTTCAACCGTTCACCGGAGCAATAGAGACCAGCCTAGACGGCTCTAGTCGGCCAGTGGATATGTGATAACGGGCAGAAATGCACGTTATTACATTACTAAGTTATTAAACAATGAGTGTTTGCGTTGATGAAATATGTTAGATTGCATCCAAAAAGCATTAAGTTTATAACATTGCGGTCGCATGCGTTTATCGCATAGAAACAATTTTTGTATTTTTATGCAGAATATGCGTTGACGCAAGGCGGAAAAAGTGATCACAAGAAATCAATGGACGAGCGAAGCATTACCGAAAGGCTTTGCGGTGATTTGTGTTCGCAAACATCTGCTTAAGAAGGATTGCCGCATAGAGTCGGCGCAACTTGGCCAGCACAACTTGGTGGGCACATTTGGGTGAAAGGTATAATTAAACACGATGAGACAGAAAGCTGATGACGGTCGAATCCGAATTAAGTTGACAGCCGCTAATAACAAGTACACTCAGCTTTTCGGTGACAAATATTTGGTGCATCAGTCAGAGAATTAAAGTCATCCCATCTATGCAATCATAAGAGGGAAGTTGCCTTTCACCCCAAAAGCTTTATAAATACCAAAGACAACCTTCATAAAAGGAGTTCGAACACTTAGAGAATTTTCCTTTAGCTTAGCCTTCTTCTTAGTTTTTCTTTTATTTTAAGGCAGAAGTAAGAGAAGAAGGTTGTGTCGATAGATTGTTCCGATGAGCTCGGGAGAGTTCCGGAAGCATCAAGATCAGAGAGAGGGCTAGCTTCTGCAGAAGCAGGAATATCTTTTGAACCGAATAGGGTTGCCAATGTAAAGGCCTTGGGCAGCAAGGGATTGCTACCAAGCTCTCTACTTTTATCTTCCATTGTTATTTTGTACTCAACTTATTTATAGAAATGGAATTCACTTCTCTATATCTATTCACTCTCTCATTATTATGCATGAGTAGCTAAATCTATTGAATGGATTAAGAAGCACTTAGCTAGTATAACTGGGGATCTTCATTCTATGCATTTATCTTATATGATGTATGATTCATTCGTCCATTAGAGATACTCGGAAGGGTAGTCTAAGGATAGGATCTAGGCCAGAAAAAGTCAGGTTAGAATCTAGACTTGGGAGAGTTAGATTAGAACACATAATCAAGAGATAGGAGCTTAAGAATAAGCACTGTTTGTTATTACCGCATCACATGCATCCTAGAGATAGGGTATGATTGTATGCGGTCACCTTGTCGCGTGCATCTTGCATCATCGCATAGGAAAAGAGTAGAGACTTAGGGATAAGCTCTATGGACACTTTTGCATTCAATACATGTGTCCTAGACTTAAGAGCACCGCATTTGCATTGGAAAATGACTTACTGTACATGGGTGTAGCATGATCGCATAGTCTGATGCATCCCCAGGTCACGCTAGTTAAAGACTTTCTCAACCCATTCCTTTGCATACTCAGTGCATCTATCGCATATTCAACTTTTCTCGAATCCGCCGCATTTATTATTTCATTACCGCAACCAACAACACCAAACAACTATTTGAGTTACCCTTTACTACAAAGTCTTCCGAGAAATTACCGTCGCATACTATTTTCCAAGTCCCTGAGTTCGACCCTAGACTTACTAGGAAACTCAGTGGGGTTTACACTTGGATTCCACTGAACAAACTTGATTGTTTAGCACAATTCTATCACCCATTTCATCCATAGTTCCACATCATAAAATAACACATCAAGATGCGCGCTCAAATGGGCTCCAGTCGGACAACCGAGACGCTCCAAATGCAGCTAGATTCGTTGAAATCAGACCACCTCATAGTCGTTGACCTCGACCTAGTCGTCACCGACCATCTAGCTCACGTCAGTCGTCGACTCGCCCGACAGGTACAGTCGCTGATGATGCCGATCGAGCCAACCTCACAGCTGATTTCCTTTGACCAGCTGCTTGGAATCCTACTGTTCCTTCGATTTAACCAGTGCGGGCTTCACTCCTTCGATCAGTTCGGCAGTGGCTCCTTGTGGCACAACTGCAGTTCATTCTAATCAGCAAGGCTTCCACGGTTCCCATAACCTCACAGTCGCGCCAAGCGGCAACGATGCGCCACGTGGTCTGATCCCGATAACCTCAAGCAGAAACACTAGCATAGATCAGTCGATAGGCTTTGAGCATGGAGAATCTTCTTCTATGTTTCAGGATAATATAGGTCCTGTAAATGAGATCCAATGCCAGTTTACCCATCTTCAATAGCACGTTGCAGGTTTTGGAGCAGTCCTTGGTACAAACCCTCAACCAGCTTATCAGATCTTTCTACAAATCTCCTTATGCATTTTGAGAACCCGATAAATTCTTTCCCTACTTTACCCACTTCAATTTTTTTTTTTTTCTGGATCGATGGTAAATTTTGCAGGGTTCATCATTGGAGAAAAGCTAAATGGCCAAAACTATTTTTCATGGGCCCAATCAGTGGCCCTCGAGGGGCGCCATAAATTTGGGAACCTAACGGGTGAGATACCAAAACCGAGGCTTGGTGATCCTTAGGAACGCGTCTGGAAAGGAGAAGATTCTCTGTTGCGATCGGTTCTGGTGAATAGCATGGAACCTCAGATTGGCAAGCCGTTACTTTATGTTGCAACCGCCAAAGACATTTGGGATGTTGTGTAGAAGTTATATTCGAAAAGACAAAATATCTCTCGGTTGTACACATTACGCAAGCAGGCCCATGAATGTAAACAGGGATCAATGGATGTGACATCCTACTTTAACAAATTATCCCTATCGTGGCAAGAAATGGACCTTTGTCAAGAAATGTTTTGGGATTGTTCTTGTGGGGGAGTTCAACACTACAAAATTGAAGAAACTAATAGAGTGTAAACTTCCTAGGTGGGTTAAACTCAAAGTTTGATGTTGCTTGAAGTCGGATATTAGGCCAATGTCCTGTACCTTTCCTCATGGAGGTTTGTTCGGATATACATTTTGAAGAGGACAACTTAACTGCCATGAACAACCCAGTAATCACATCAACAGATGCTGCTACTTTTGCTACAAAGTCTTCCAGGTCTGACGGTGATAAGTAGAATAATAAACCTCTTTCTGTCTGTGAGCACTGCAAGAAGCCATGGCATACGAAAGATCGGTATTGGAAGCTACATGGGAGACCTCCTAATAGCAGACGACGTCAGTCACATGACAAGTCAAACCTTAGACTTGCCCTTGTGAATGACTCAACAAGTGGAAACTCTCAGACTCAATCTCCAATAGATGGTCAAAGTAATTCAAGTAATGTTGGAGTTAGTGCTATTGCACAGTCAAGTACGGTTTAGTCCTTCGGCTTCCTTAGTGTTAATGGTAAAAAATCTTGGATTATTGACTCAGTAGTGACAGATCATTTAACTGGCTCATCTTACCAATTTATTTCATACTGTCCGAGCACTGGTAATGAAAGGATTAGAATCGCAGATGGGTCATTTGGTTCTGTTGTAGGAAAAGGTCATCTATCTTCGTTTGAAGGTTTAGTGTTGCGTGACGTGTTACATGTTCCCATGATTTCATATAATTTATTGTCTGTCAGTAAAATTATAAGAGATCTGAGTTGTCCAACTATTTTTTCACCCGACTCTGTTTTATTTAAGGATCTAAGCTTAGGGATGACGATTAGCACTGCCCAGCACAATAAGGGACTATACTTCCTGACTGATGATACTTCCCCTAGGGATGGTTATAGGTATAGTTTCATTTCTTTGAATTTTTCTACTTCTGAGTGATTTTATGTTATGCCATTTTCGCCTTGGGCACCCCAGTTTTCAATACATGAAATATTTGTTCCCGCATTTGTTTCGCAATATTAATATCTCATCCTTAAATTATGATGTGTGTATCCAGGCCAAACAGAGTCGTGTCTCCTTTTACTTTCGACCTTACAAACCATCCAGACCCTTCAGTCTTGTCCACAATGATGTTTGGGGTCCCTCACCAATCACCACCTCTACAGATAAATACTGGTTCATCACCTTTATCGATGACCACACTCGACTTACTTAGGTTTTCCTTCTTACTAATAAGTCTGAGGTGTCAACTGTGTTCCAACTAACAATTCTATGACATTGTAGAAACCCAGTTTAACACGAAAATCGCAATCCTGCGAAGTGAATGGGCGTGAGTTTTTTAACAACTCTTTTCGAGATTTCCTTTCTTCTAAGGGAATTGTCCATAAGATCTCTTGTGCCTACACTCCTCAGCAGAACGGAGTGGCCGAACGAAAGAATCGCTATCTTATGGAAGTCGTTCGTTCTCTCATGTTGTCCACCACCTTTTCGTCCTACTTATGGGGGGATTCTAATCTCACTGCGCCCACCTAATTAATTGCATGCTTCTCGTGTTCTAAACTTCCAAAATCCTCTTGATTATTTTAAAGAGCCATATCTTACCACCCGCCTTATCCCTGATGTGCCACTTCGGGTGTTTGGTTATGTTGTCTTTGTTCATACCCACGGTCCAAATCACACGAAGTTTGCCCCTCGTGCTCAGAAATGTGTGTTTGTTGGGTATCCTCTCCACCAACATGGATACAAATGTTACCACCCACCTTCTCGAAAATATTTTGTTTTCATGGATGTTACCTTTCTCAAGGATCAACCTTTCTTCCCTATTCGTCATCTTCAAGGGGAGAATTCTAGTGAATAGACTAATTGGTCTACTTATTCAGTACCTTTAGAATTGTCTTCTGAGCCTGAACCTGTCAGGTCTGTCCTTCCCACCAATCAAGTTCCGTGGATAACATAGTATAGGAAGAATCTCAGGAAGGAAATAGTGTCAGTGCCACCTATCATTTCTCTAATTCTGGTCCATGAGTCTAACCCAGCATCAGCTCCAAGTATCTGTATTCCTACCACTAATGAGATTGGTACTTGTAATGAGACTGATACTTGCATAGTGGATAAAGATGAGGTAGGTGTTGACGGTGCTGCCAAGGACACCACGAGAGGTGTAGAGATAGCTAAAAATAACAATGCTGAGGAAACAAATCCAAAGAATGGAAGTGATACTAGTAAAGATAAATGTGTGAAAGGTTCTTCAGAAGATGAACCCCTGGAGCAGAAAACCGAATATGGTGAAAAACTAGACAAGATGAAGAGCCATGATATTTTTCTTGCTCTTACCATTGCCCTAAGGAAAGATTCTAGATTTTGTATAAAGTATCCTATGCATGGTTACATGACGTACAGTAACCTTTCACTCGAGTTCAAGGTTCTTACTACCAGCCTAGATACAGTGATGATACCAAGTAGCATACATGTAACAATAGAGACTCGTAAATGGAAAGCTGCAATTATGGAGGAAATGAGAGCTTTTGAGAAAAACGAGATGTGGGATCAGGTTGTTCTCTCAGAAGGACACAAGACAGTTGGATGAAAATGGTTCTTCACCATAAAATACAAGTCTGATGGGACGATTGACAGATACAAGGCTAGACTGGTTGCGAAAGGCTTTACTCAGACCTTTGGAATAGAATACTCTAAGACCTTCTCTCCCTTGGCTAAGCTTAATACTATCTGGGTGTTGTTGTTAGTTGCAGTGAACAAAGATTGGCCTCTTCATCAATTGAATGTAAAAAAATGCGTTTTTTAATGGGGAACTAGAAGAAGAAGTCTACATGAGTCCTTCTCCTGGTTTCGAGAGTCAGTTTAAACATTGGGTTTGCAGACTAAGGAAGTCACTATATGGGTTGAAATAGTCTCCAAGGGCGTGGTTTGATAGATTCACCACCTTTGTTAAGGTCGAAGGGTATAACCAAGGGCACTCAAATCACACGTTTACAAAGAAGTCAGGTTCAGGGAAGACTGTAGTCCTCATAGTTTATGTCGATGACATTATTTTATCTGGTGATGGTACTGTTGAGATTATGAGACTTAAAACGAAAATGGCCTAGGAGTTCGAAATTAAAGTTCTGGGAAAGTTGAGATATTTCCTCGGGATGGAAGTGGCTCAATCAAAAGAGGGTATTTTAGTTTCTCAACGGAAGTACACTCTTGACTTTCTCAAAGAGACAGGTATGACTGGGTGTAAACCTATTGACACCCCAGTGGAGTATAATGCAGAGTTCCCGTCAACAAAGAAAGATATCAACAATTAGTTGGAAAATTAATCTACTTGTCCCACACTAGACCTGATATATCCTATGTAGTGAGTGTGATCAGTCAGTTCATGCAAGCCCCCTATGAGGAACATATGACGGTCGTTGAGCGAATTTTAGAATATTTGAAGGCAACTCCTGCTAAGGGCTTAATGTTCAGAAAGTGCGATAAATGCTACATTGAAGCTTACACCGATTCTAACTGGGCAGGTTCTATTGTTGATAGAAAGTTAACATTTGGATATTGCACCTTTTTCTGGGGAAATCTGGTTACTTTGGAGAAGTAAAAAACAAAGAGTTGTAGCCAGAAGTAGCACTGAAGCTGAGTACAAGGCCATGAGCTTAGGGATATGTAAAGAGATTTGGTTGAAGAAAGTTTTATGAGATCTCCATCAAGACAATGAACTTTCGATGAAACTGTTTTGTGACAATAAAGTGGTAATAAGTATTGCGAATAATCCAGTTCAGCATGATAGAACAAAACATTTGGAGATCGATAGACATTTCATCAAGGAAAGACTAGACAATGGAAGCATATGTATCTCCTATATCCCTTTAAATCAGCAAGTCGCAGATGTTCTCACGAAAGGGTTGCTCAGACAAAGCTTTGATTATTGTGTCAGGAAGTTGGGTCTTATTCATATCTACGTCCCAACTTGAGGGGGAGTGTCGAAAATAATGGTTTGACCTAGGTGCGTTTTTGTAATTTACCATGCCCCTAAAGTTTCCTGTGTGACTATTTATTTGAGCAGTTTTTTTGTATTCAGTGTATCAAAAATAATAAAATATCGGTCTTCGATCGTGGTTTTATCTCCCTGTTCTAGGGTTTTCCACGTAAAACTGTGTGTTGCTTTCTTCTTCCTTTTTCATCAAAAACCTATTAATAAAAAAAGTTCATAAAATTACAAGACCAAATAATTTAAAACCTAAGTGTGTTACATAAACATATTTATTTCACATGCTAAAAATATAGAGAAGATCAGAATACAAAACATAACTAGACCTCCAAAAGTTAGTATAAACTTCAACCTGCCAAATTTGGGTATTAGTGATGACATTGGTGGAGTTCTTTTACCATGTAATTGGCCAAATATTCCTGCACTTCATGTATCAAAATGATCGTATATAATTCAAACTTAGTAAACTTTTAAATATGATATGCAATGCATCTTATTAATATAAAATGAACAAAAAAAAAAGATGTAAATTAAATATAAAATGACATTATTTAGTAAGTATGATAAATTGATAATAAGACTTTCATGAGTTGGATAACCATTTTTCTTCTAATAAATCAATTTCATCCATTTATTTTAACATTAATGAATTTATGAAATAAGTTATTTTGAAATTAATGCTTGAAATTCACTTTTAAAGTAATGAACTTTGAGTGTTTAATGATTAATCTCCTCTATCATTTGTGTCATTTTTAAAATTATTAAAATAATTTTAAAAGTCATCTATCTCACTTTCACTATATTGTTGTACCTATCACTGTTCTTTGTCGGCTAACTCTTGTCACCACCACGACCACCATCGCCAACCAACTATAACCATCGGCACCACCTCTGATCACTATCAACGGCCAACTCGAGCCCCTACCACCTTGATAACCAACCACCACCAATTCCAAAAGCGACCACCCAAAACGACCATTTCTGACAACCATTATTTTAAATTTTAAGTTCACAAATTTTATAGTCATCCTTTATAGTAATTTGATAGTAATAAAAATACTTTTAATCTATAACAAACTAAACAATCTTATATATAAAACTACCTTTGAAAACAAAATTGCCAAACATGTAAGTGGTTTTATTTTAAACCATTTTTATTAAAAGTGATTAAATGAAAATGAATTTTTGAAAAACTTTTTTTCGAAGTCAACCCAAACATGCTCTTATTTGGATTTGAAACTTCAAGGAGCACAATCTTCCTTAAAAAATTATGTTTTGTTTAACTTTTTGAATGTTTATTTAATTTTAATTTTTTAGAAAGGAGAACCAAATATATAAGTGTTCTTATTTTAAATTGTTTTTTTTTAATATCTAAATGAAAATGAGTTTTTTAAAAATATTTTTTTCTTAGTTAATGAGGTATTACATAACCATGAAAAAGTAACCCAAATTTAAAAGTTCCAAATTGGCGATTGGCAAATATGTTTTCTTAGGTTTATAATTTGGTAATTTAAGAGAGGAAGAGTGTGGACCAAGTAAAGAACCAAACTTAGGCCACAAGTTCCCAAATAAGAAGGCAATTGGTATGGGGGATATAAAATTTTGGTAGTTTAGGCCTCTCTTCAAGTACCAAAGGTTGAAAAAAAATTAAAAAGAAAGAGCATAAAAGAGTTTTATTTGCAAAAGTGATCAAAATTTATTCTCAATTCAAGAGCTCACTAATTAAATTGAGAGTGAAATGATATATGATCCATAAATTTTAAAATGTTATATTTTTACTTGTGAATTATGAGTTTAGTTTCCATAGGATTCATAGGGTCCAAAATGTTACTTTTATACCTTTGAACTCTAAGCTTAATATCTATTTGGTCACTAAAAATATTAATTTTACACTTTTCATCTTGAGTAACCAACACTTACTTTTAATCAACTGGTGTTAATTTTCTTTATTCAAGAACATCATCCACTATCACTACATTCATCCCTTTGTTGTTCTTATTTCTTGTCCGCTCAACAACTTCCTCTCCTACTTTGTTGCATAATCAAATAGCAATTTCTTTATTGGGAGGGACAAATACGCATGATTCTTGTTTAGATATATATTCTGAAGTTATTTTGAATTACTAGGTTGTAGAGCCCCAATACTAAGCCCGACTCAATATTTCTCGATGAGTTATAATTCCTTCAGCTCGACTTGATGTCCCGAAGCTCGATGAGTATAAATAATGGTTAATTCAAAATGGGGTTGATTGCAACCATTTAAAGACTACAAGGATATAAGTTGAGCAAATTGAAAATTAATGAATGTGACTATAACCAACCTTGTAGTTTAAGGGTGGTTTGTGCAATTTTTTCAATAAATTTATATTAACTAACCTTGTGATTAAATTTAAATTTTATTATTAAAAATATGACCTACAATTGCTTACAAGACATAAAATTCTATTTTTTAAAAATATGACCAACATAATTTAATTTCGTTTGGAGAAAGTTAGAATAAGTCTATGTGGTTTATAAATAGAATTTAGTCACTACGATTTGGTAAAACCTTCATAAATAGTCCCCTACAGTATGGACTATATTTTAGAATTTTATCAAACCTATGGACTCAATCTAATTTTATCCGAACTATATGAACTAAATTCTAACTTAAAAATCATAAAGACTGAACTCTAACTTTCTTCAAATCATGACAAAATTATTGCACTTGTTAAAGGATCAAACATGGCCCAAGGAAACAACACTATAAGAATATCTTGAAAATTTTAATTATTTATACGGATTTGAAATTTCAGGGGCATAACCCTCCTTATAAGTAAAGATTAAAAGTGTGTTTGATTAAACTTTTTTGGGGTCTTTTTAAATATAAAAAAAATATTTAAAAATATTTAAACTTTATAGCAAAAAATTTTAAAATACAAAACACTTTTAGAACTTTTGGCCATAAAATGTAAATATTGTTTAGATTTTTCAATTTTTTAAATATTTATTTTCTATAAAGTGTAACAAATTAAAGCATATAACTGTTTTATTTTAAGTATTTTTTTTATAAAAACAATTTAAATAAAAACGACTTTCTAAAAAAACATTTTTTTTTCTTGATCAATCCAAATAGATGTATGACCTAATCTTGAAAAAGTAGACCGAGTTTAAAAGTTCCAAATTGGTGATTGAGAAATATGTTTATTAGGTTTATAATTTGGTAATTTAAGATAGGAAGAGTGTGGAGCAAGTAAAGAACCAAACTTAGGCTACAAAAGAAATTTCCATGTAAAAAGGTAACTGGAATGGGAATATATAATGGGATAATAACATAAAAACCCTAATAAAGGTCTTGAATTACATTTATGTTCAACTTTTTCATTATTTACAAGAATGTCAAAGGTTTTTTTCACTAACGTTCGACCGGGCAAATAGTGGTTTCTTCATGCAGACCTTCGACCATCCATTTCTTCATTGATGGCAAATGACAACGCAACTCGGACAATAGTGGATACTTAATGGCTAGCATGAAGATAATTGATTAAAAGACGAATGTCAGGACCCAAAATGATTTTTGTCCCACTTTTTAAAATTTAAGAATTTTGATCTCTTACCTACTTCATTGTATCATCATCGATCTTTAATTTTAAAATTAATTTGTTATTATATTTTATTGCTTGAAATTTATTGTAATTTTCGTTCTTGAAATTAATTGATCATTTTGATTAATAACTCTTAACTTTATATATTCGTTACCAATCTTGCTATCAAAATCAAATAGGGTAATTTAATGTATTATTATTATTTTCTTCATAACTTTATATATTCAGCAAATTTTATTAATTTATTTGATTAGGCCCACTTGGTGAAATTTTTTTCATTATTTTAAATCTCGTCATCCTTCAGAGCTGTCATACCGATCTTACATTTATTTTGTACTTTTCTTCTCCAACATAACCAACTTTGGCTTCTTCTGGCTTCTTCCTCTCTCACCCTTTTCAGAAAAGATTTATTTATTTATTTATTTTTAAGAAACCATCATAACAGAGTTTTATTGCAAAAGTAATCAAACTTTATTCTCGGAGCCACCAATTAAAGCTGAAAGTGGAGCAGAATTTCATCCTGGATGGAAAATGTTACATTTTCTTCCGTGAGTTAAATGAGTTTAGTTTTTATTTGAGTTTACACTTATCAATTTTACACTTTTAATCTTAAATAACTTAACACTTACTCTATTTGGTTGCGAGAGTTATTAATTTTATACTTTCAGATCTTGAATAATTAACACTTACTTGTAGTCATTGATATTAATTTTCAATTGATTAACTTCAAATAAATATGAAGTGGATTTTTCAATTTAAATAACAAATATTTAAGCTAATTTAATTATAATTAATTTGTAAAAAATTAATAAAAGTAGACTCTTAGTGAAAACTATGGTCGTTTGGATCGTGAAGATTGTTTTATGTGTATGAATATTAAATATATGCAATTTAAATGTCTGTGTTTAGATTTGCAGGATAATTAATATTGGAAGTTTGATTTACCAATTTTGTATATAGAAACTAGAACTAAATAATTATTTAATCAAATGTAAGATAACATGTAATGCAGTCATAATTAATTTAATTATTTAATATATTGTTACATTGATTAAGTATTTAATCACTTAAAATATCAATAAATGGATATTTTTAATTAAACATTACTTAAATTTATTTATTTAATTAATAAAAAATTAAATAAATAAAAATTTATTAGAATATTAATAATTTATGATAAAATTTTATATTAAATAGTTAAGATAACATAAAATATCAATGATAAGTCTAATAATATATTTATATTTAATAATGAATTAAAATTAATAGTAGTAATTAATTGATATTAATTTATTAATTAATGGGACTCTATTCATTTTCCAAGTATAAAAATTCTACAAGTATGGAGGGTATTAAACAACCATATCATATGAATATTCTGACACTACAAAAATATTTGTCTTTTCCAACTAAACTTTTTATGCATCTGGAAAAGGCTATTTGTTTGTAATTAAGTTTGTGAAACTAAGTTGTATGTTAGGTAAGGAAACCAATTAAACGTAAAAGTTGTTGATTTTTGTTTATTTACTTAAATTTATAAGATTCAAGTAGGTTTCAATTATTGGTTTAGAAAGAATTAACAAGTTAAATTTTCAGTAAATTAGAAAAATTGTATATGAAAAAAGACCAATCTCAAACCAAAATCTTAAGATCTCGAGAAAAACAACAAAAGAAATGTAAAATTTTGAAACTTTTCCCAACACCAAACTAAATTGGTGTCAGGAAAGGTAACTTCTCATAATGCTAATTTTTCGAATTTGGCATCAAGAAAGATTCCCTTCCCTGCCCTCACATACCCAACCCTTTGCCGATGCCAAAAAAGTGGCATCAACATAAAGTATTTCTCTTGACGTCATAAACCAATTTTTGACATCATGAAAGGTGACTTTTGTCGACACTATCTTTTTCACGTTGGTATACCTCCTCTCATTTCCAACCATTGTGAGATCAATTTTTTCCGACAAAGAAACTTATTTGCATCGGGATAGGGTTTCCTGGCAACCTTGTTGACAGTTAAAAAAACGTCGGGAAAGGCTTTCTCACCCTTTTTTTTTTTTTTTACTTTTCCCAAAAAACTTTTCTTTTTTCGGTGGTAAAAATATAATTCCTTGTAGTTAAACAAACAAATATATTAAATATCCGTTGAAACTGTGAAATTCCAGTATCTGCGGAACAAACATAGCCTTATAGTAAAACTGCAAGACACGACTGGACAAAAAAACCCATACTTTTGCAGATAATTTCAAAGGTACTCAATTTTTTTCTAAATTTAGAGTGCTCTAATTAAGCACTTAATCTATTAATAAAGACAAGTTTTTCTTAAGAGACAAACCAGACTAAAATATTTTCCAGAAAAAATTAGTTTAATAAAAAAAATGCAGTGTGTGAAACGATCTCATCTTCATTGACTTTTATTATGTCATTTCAGTTATGGGATCGGAGAGAAATCTAGAGTGATTTAAATTAATTAAAGAAAAAAATATTTTTTAAAAAAGTCATTTTGTTTAAATTCATTTGATAAAAATGGTTTAAAATACATGTCGAAAGTATTTCAAAAGCTATTTTGAGTAATTGTAAAATACGTTAATTTTTTTTTTAAAATGACTTATTTTTAAAATTAAACATTTGAAAAGTTAAGCAAAAAACATTCTGAATTAAGTTGTGAAAATAAATTTGAGAAAAAAGATAAAAACTAAATAGAAGAAAAGGTAAAGAAGAAAGAAGAAAAAGAGAGTCAAGAAGAATGGGTGTAAGTCATCAAAGTTAACACTGCTATTAATCTTGGTAAATTTAGTTTGTTACATCAATATAATATTCCTTATATAATAATTAAAAAATTTTTTAAAAAGTATTATTTAAATGTATAATTATAATGTATTAAGAAAGTTAAGTGAAGACCCATCAAGTGGGCGTGCCGGAGTGGTTATCGGGCATAACTAGAAATCATGTGGGCTCTGCCCGCGCAGGTTCGAATCCTGCCGCTCACGCTTTTGTTTTATTTTATTTATCATTTCTTTTTTAAGAAATTATATAGTGTCTCATTTATAAATTTGGGGGTTTTTTTTTTATGCTTTCAACTGATTTTAACTTTTTGGGTGCTACAAATTTAATTAGTGGACAAATTTGACTATTAATAACACTGTAAAAAAAATGTAATTTTCAATAAAAATTTGGCTCCACCGCCGTTGTTGGGATGATGTCAATTTTATACCAAATATATGTTCTATAATTCATAAGATGCTTTGAGAATAATTTTTCAATGTTTTTTTAACCGAAAGTCTACCAAAAAGTGAGAATCTACAGTATATTTTTAAAGTTTAAGGTAAAATTATAATATTTATCCTGTAATTTAATGAAATTAAAAATTATTAAAATATTGATAAGGAGAATTATAGGATAACCAGTATATTTAGGTTTAATATTGTTTAATTGTTAATTTAGATTAATTAGTTAAATATGTTATTTTATTGTTTTGTTATTTGGTTGTTAGACTATAAATAGTCAATTTAGGATTTTAATTAGAAACTTTTGATTATCCACTTAAATATAGAATATTTGGTTCTTTGAGGGAGATCTCTCTTCCCGAATTTCTTTGTCTGGCCATGAATTTAATCTGATTACCTTTTCCCACTGCATGTATCAAAGTCTCCCACACAAAAACCCGAAAGAAAAAGCATCCCTTTATCACTTCGAACTCAAGGACAAGTTCCGTTTTTTTAAGTCAGAATGAATGATGAGGAGAATTATAAAATAATTAGTATATTTAAGTTTAATATTTTTTAGTTATTAATTTGGGTTGATTAGTTAATTATGTTATTTTATTGTTAGGCTATAAATAACCCATTTAGGGTTGTAATTAGAAGCTTTCGATATGTTTTAAGGATGGATTTTTCCTGTTTGGCCATGGATTTGATTCAAATATCTCAACTCGCTACATCAAATTAACACAAGTTAAGTTCTAAGTTGTTGTGGATCTTTTCCAAAATTTAACAAATTAAAATAACATATTTGTTGTAAATATCCAACCCTAAAAGGCAAAAGAAAAATTAACAAATTTAAATTCTAGGTTATTACATTATGCATTCAGGATGTAGCATTCCTGTAACCATTATTTATTAATTATTGAATCAATGGTTAGAAATAATCCTACCATCGACATTCACATACAAATTTAACTTTTTCTAATTATCAATTGTTTTAGACTTTCTGGGTGAAATCCTTTGCGCGGTTAACAACAAGATTCTATCAATTTTTTAAATATTATATAATCTTTCAAATTTTATATCAAATCTTACCTAATTTTTCAAATCTTTCCAAATTTTACCCCAAAAAAGTTATGATTTGAGAGAAAACCATAATATATCTTGGGCAAAATTAACACCGGGATTCTATATATTTGGACGATCTTGTTCGAAATAGACGAAGAAAAAGGTTTATAAAAAACGTACTAGTTTTGTAAAGTAAAAACTTGATAGTCTTATTTCTAACTATTTTCCAACATATTACTAATAACATTTCAAACAAACCCTTTGCCCACGTGATAGAAAGTGTATCCAAATATCTTTCTATATCTTCTAAATTTTTAATCTTTAATTTTGCGATATCCAATTTGAATTAATTTTATCTTTTCATTTTCTTTACCTTCCTTTATTTCCAAAAACTTAAATTTTATCTTTTAGAATTAAATCTTCCAAATTCATAAACATATCTTGGTCTACCTTTCATTGCAAGCAAATGATTTTTCGCATTCCTCAAATTTAGGATCTTTTAATTTATAAAATATTCGTTTTTAAATAGAAAGGTAGTTATCAAAAATAAAATAACAACAGTAATGAATAAAATTACAGAGAAGGATCCCAAAAGAGATATTTGGAAAGAAGAAAAATATAGGATAAATTGCAGAAATCAACCATGAATTGAGTAGTTGCAATTACACCTTAACTCCCTTTCCCTGTGTTGGAGGGTGCGACTGTTCTAATAGAGATGACAACTCTGTTTCTGATGTTGAACCGACAAAAATTAACACCCACAAAAGAAAGAAGCCTCCGACGCTGACGCCGGCGACTATGACTAAGAAACAGAGGAAGAAGAAGGCAAAACAGAGCAGGTATCCGTGGATTACTGAGATGCCGGTGGCGATGAGAGATCGGATTGTTGAAATGGGTGGCTACGGAATTAATCTGGTGATTCAGAAACAACTCCAAGATACGGATTTAAACAAGAATCAAGGGCCTTTTTCCCTCCCAGCAGAGGAACTGTTGTTCGATTTTACAACAGAGGAGGAGAAGATATTGCTGCAACGAGAAAACAAAAAGAAGAAAGGGATGAATGCTTTATTGATGATGGATGATGTTTTAGAAGAAAGAAGAATTTGTTTGAAGATGTGGAAGATTGGAAGTGGGTATGTCTACTGTTTGATGACACAGTGAAATGCGTTTGTGGAAGGAACAGGATTGAAAAGTGGTGAACATATTCAAATTTGGTGTTTTAGAAAAGATGATGAATTTGAGGCTTCTCGTCTTTGCGTTGCCATGGTTAAGTTGAACTGATTAGCAACTTGCTAATTTTGTAGCTAATTTTCCATGTAACAAAAACTTTGAATTGAAGCCATATTTGAAATGAAATTCTGGATCGAAATTCCTCCTACGTTTTGAGTAAAATTGAAAGTAAAGAATAATAAAAGGGAAAGAAAAAAAAAAAAAAAACCAAAGGGCTGTGAACAAAAGGGGAGAAGGAAGAAAAAGCGAATATCAAAGTTTTGAAAAATGAAAAGACACTTATATTGCAAACAACGATAAAGTTTGAAACGCAGTGGACATTCGAACATGAGAATTTTATTAAATTAAAATAACTAAGATTGACGAAAATGAAGACACAATTAATAATTTTATTTAATTATATTTTTTCTAAACCATTCCTTTTTTCTTGTGTCATATCAAAATTCACTCACTTTTTTAAAGAAAAATTCAAGTAGATTTGCTTTATTTACTGTTTAAAATTATTTAATAAACGATTGTCTATTTCTTTATCTGTATTTGATTATTTGTATTTATATTTCAATTTTTTTTTATCAAATTAAATTTTACCTTCATAGACATGTTGTCATTTCTATTAATACATCACGTAATTTCCATTACGATCAATCTAACAAAAACGAGTAAATAAAACTAACCAAAACTTAGGATAATCTCACAAATTAAATTGATATATGTATTAAAGTTAGTAAAATTATTAGTAAAATTATTAGTTTGGTGTATTACGATCAATGAAATTTTTGTAAGGATGACCCATTCTTTAGAAACCCAAATGAAAAGTGACTCAATTTAAAATCAAATGAAATTTGGTCAATTGCTTGCGTCTAAAATTACCACACCATGCATTCTCAGTTATGAAGGGTATGCCATTAACAACATAAGTTTAGCTTAGTTGTGCATTTCCCAACACCAAACTAAGGCAAAATGATCCTTGGTATATTTTGTCTAACAGAACGATCAATTTTATTGCTTCGTAAATGAACTAAATCAGTCATCTCAATGAGATCCAACTAGTAATCAATATTGTTAGAAGATATACGACATGGTATGACAAACCATCAATAATAATCTAGAAGAAAATGACATATTAAGAGTTTAACCATGGATCTCTTTACCACTACAACTAATTTTAAGATATATTTAAGTTCTACCTAAATACTTTTAACACTCCACAATCTCCAAAATTGTTTTGGTGATTCCCTTGAATTTGAGGCTAACAATATTCTTCATTATCAGTGTTCCCCAAATCGGTTACGAAATGTCACTCCAATTACATAACTAAGAATGCCTTCTAATAGAGTTTAGTAAATCAAGATCAGAAATACCTGGTCTTGCAAAATCCATCGGTTCAATTTTGGATAGACTTGAGGCCTTCCGCTAGTTTCTTCTGCAGCAAGTAAAACTTGAAAAAAAAAAAAAAGATGATTAGTTCATCAATGAAACAAAAAAGTGAAGGGCTTACAAGATCATTGAAATTTGACACCTTCATCAAAGGTAGTAATTAAACAAAACTCGGAAGAAATGTCAAAAGACTAAGTGTCTTGACCAAAGGGTGAGGAAAAGGACTCTCTGGTTGTTTTCGATTGCTATCAATTGAAGAAGATGCATTGAAGTGTATAAAGAAGAAAAGGAAAATGTGAGACAACTCAGTATACAAACCTTGTCACTAGGCTCTAATGCCACGAAAACTTTCATAAATGTGTGCTATTTCCACTAATTCCAGAATAATTTACATCTCAATCTATTTTTACCTACGTTCGGCTTGTAAAACAACCTCTTAATTTACAATTAATAACAAGCTTAACAGAAGGGGCTACTTCCACCAAGTTATCAGATGCTAAACAGAAGGGTATAATAACAAGCTTTTTATTTTATTTTTAACTTTTCTTTAGCCCTATGGTCAAGCTGGATTTTGAACCAACTTCGGATGTGTTGCTGCATAGATAGAAGAACTAGTGTCAGGCTTCAAGTGGGAAAGGAGGTGTTGCACGTCTGGACGCAGATTTTCCAAAGCTCTTCCTATAATGGCCAAAACTTCTTGTCGAGGCTTGCTGTTAGCTACCACAGGCCCTCCCTGCCCTTCATAATGAACAACATGATGGCTGAAAAGCAAAATGACCATATGTATATGAGTATCTTCGAGCATATAGATTAAAACATTTGAGTAAATTATTTTCGTTGTCACTTACAGAAAGTCAATGAGGTCTGCTATTTCTGCAGCTTCTACTAGTATTGATGTTTGTGAGTTCTTCCCAAATACATCCACCATTACACTCAAAAGTGAGGAGAGAGTCTGGAGAAAAATTGACCATAATTAGCTATATAAGAACTCAACTTCTACTCAATATATAAACCAAGAATTTTGTGTTATGGTAAATGATGTGTTATACCTCAAATAACTTCTACCCCAACTACCAACGTGGAAGATAAAAAGGTTCATAAAAAAATAATAACTGTGACAAGTTTTATCCAATCTCATATGGACAATTCAACTGGATAACCTGTAATACTAAAAAAATGAAGATTACATATGATATATTTGTGCATCTATATATCTATATACATCTATGTATACATTGAACTGTGTGCATATAGATATTTTTATATATTTTTTCAAAAATTAACGAGGGTGCTTCCAATCTCACATCAAACTTTTACCACTGAAATCTCGTAAGCTCGACAAAAAAATTAATTTATATATTCATGCAAGGGCTTATGTTAGTATTTTCCTATTCTAGTACTACTAGCTGTTTAGAAGCTAGTTTTTTGTACTTTCTTTTATCCCAATCGATTGGAGAGGTTGTTAGTTAGTTACTAACCTATTCAGTTGGTTAGTCAAGCTAGTTTGGGTTGGTTATGGGTTAGTTACAATACTTGACAGACCATAAATAGCTTGTATTGGAGACTTAAGTATCATAACTTTCATTTACAAAGAAATAAGGCCAAGTGCATTCAACCGAGATGTCAAATTCATGAGCTACTCTTTGGAAAAGCCTGTGGAAGAGATTCAGAACAAGCCTATGCGTTAGTAGAACTAGCCATCCTCAAACTGATGGGTGGATAGAGGTGACAAATCGAACTTTAGGCAACATCATTCGGTGTATAAGTGGATATGTTCTAAACACTGGGACTTATCCCTTGCACAACTGGAGAATTCACGTACAACCATATTGAAACCCAATCCACAGGAAAGTCTCCTTTTCTAATAACTTTGTCTTCTAATGTTGATTCAAGCTTGAAGACAAGGAATGGCTGACCGTTTCCAACTTCATCAAGAAGTCAAAGGATCACTTGGAGAAGGGCAATGAAAGCAAACCTTGGTTGATACACGCCATTGCTCAAAGAGCTTCTAAGCATTGGGCACTCATGACCAACTCACCAACAAGAAGATGAGCCCTTTTAAGATCCTTGACAAGATCGGAGATAATGCATATCAAATGGATCTCCCAGCATCCCTTCTGATTAGTGCTCCTTGATTGTGGTGATATATTTGAATACTTGAGGTAGAGTTATTTTTGGAGTGGGAGACATCTAATATAGAGGCTTATTAGTCTTATCCTATTCTGGTACTACTGGGCATTTAAAAGCTAGTTATTTGTATTTTCCTTTATCCATTTGGATAGGTTGTTAGTTAGAATAGTAATAGACAACGTTTTTTCCAAACCAATTGGACAGGTCCTTGTTAGTTAATTAATAACCTATATTAGTTGGTTTAGATTGGTTCCGTTTGGTTTTTGGTTAATTATGATAATGTTATACTAGAATATGAGAGAACTCCTTACTCATTCTAAATATTAGAGTTCAACATATATAGGTATACATAGAATCCCTAAAGTAAGAATAGTAAAATTACAATGAAGGATAAAAGACTAATAAGCTCCTATAGTTACATACATACTATAACAAGTTACAGTACTTAACAGTTTACAACAGCCTATAAATAGTTTGTATTTGAGAATCGAGTCTCACAACTTTCATCTAATAATGACTTGCAGTTTGAAAACTTGCATCATATAGAATATGTTCTTTTCAGCATGTGCACAAAGAAAGTTTAGTAAAATAACTCAGAAATAACTTTATGATGAACTAAAACGATAATTTCCTTTTTCTGAAAACCAATGATTATTAACCTACCTTACAAAATAAGCTATGAGCATTGGCAAGTTTGGGGAGCAGTGGACCCATAATACGGAAAACTATTCTCAGCATTGCTACTGACGTGACGGGTCTGAGATGTTTGATAATCACATGGGCCCCTTCTAGCCATTCCTGTGGGAGGTTACTGAATAAAGAGTGAAGAAGTGCAACCGTGTTACCTAAAAAATGCATAACTTGTGAGCAGAACTGAAGGTTTATGTTGTCAAAGGGAATAAGGTAAATTAGTAAATAACATATAGCATACCAATAGCCATTGAGGTATTGTCTTGTGCTGCCCATGTTGGATCCATCAATGAATAACCAACAGCAGAATTTAGTTCTCCTAAGGATCTCGTTGCATCAGACAACCACCAAGTTTCTTTTATAATGCGTGATGCCTCTAGATACAGTTGTCCATGAAATTCTTGAGGAAGCTGCGCTAGTAGTAGGCCACATGCTTGGATCATTAGGCTAGAAAGTTGTTGGCACGTATACCCACTTCGTGAAACAAAGTTTGGAGTATTTATTCCAGATACTGAGGTATTTGATCTTCCATTCAAGGAGTCTGTGCTTCCTCCAGATGGAGATGTCGGTAATGCTGATCCCTGACCCATACTGCTCGGAGTTCCATGCAAATTGTTGCTCGATTGAATTAGAGTAGGTTGTATGTTGACAACAATTTGAACCAGCGATGACACAATCTGACCAGCTGAGACAGGGAGAGAGAGTAATTCTATGACTGCTGTTTCAAGAACGAGTTGAGTATATGTGCCAGGGTCCTGAATTTGATAAAATGCTTTTTGGCTCTCGGGAGCACTGGTTGCCCCCGGTGGGGTTGTCCCAGGGGCTTTGTTATGCGATGGACGCATTGAATTATTCGAAGTATCACTTGCCGTTCCAGATTTTGATGTCTGTAAGGAAGGTATAACATTATTGACTAGCCCCAACAAGAGGGTAGCAAAGTAATCCATTGGTGGGCACATGACAGAACCGACAGAACCAACAGAACTAATGTGTTGTGGGAATGACTCAGAAAATGGAATCTGAAACAAATTTGGTGTCCGTAAGTAACAGAAATAACATATAAACAAATACACGTGCAAAAGCACATCAAAAGTGAAAAAGAAACCAAAAGAAAGTTACCTTGCTGATATCAAGTACATTCAAAATCCGAACAATGAGCTTGTTAGGTAGATGACTATAGAAGTATGCGAGTATATCACGAACAAATGTAAATCTAAGAGGGTGGTAGGCCAAAAATGGAGAATACAAGGCCAGCATTCTATCAGCTTGATCTACAATATCATTTTCAATGAGCCTATAAACAATCAATGGAATGACTGGAAGTAATCGAGCTGCAATATCATCAAAAAATACCGGGTACCTGTGACATCAAGATAACTTTTCTGATTAAAATCCTAATAGTGCTTGTGGAAGAATAGGTGGAGAATTTTCTGATAGATATAAAACAATGTACGCAAAATCAAATTATCAAATTTCTCATAAGCAACCTTCTCTAACAATAACAAAACTAACGAATAAAGCAACTCAAAAAATGAAATTAGATACACTGACCAACCCAACTTGACCAACTGAATTCTTCTTAACTAAAGATGAGAACTGCTGCAAATAACATAAAGACAACTTTCTTGTAACACAAGCCAAGTGGACCAACTACAGCATCAGCGCTAATCCAAGAACTCCAAATGCCAAGATCACATAATAAGATCACAAGTCTTCCAAGAATGACAACCCTATTCATGCACAATTTTTCTCTGGAATTGAGAATTTCATGAAACTGCAAATAACATGCATCTATAATTTATAAAAGCTGAGAATTGGCAGGTATTGAGGATGGAGGAGGGAGAGGGTTCTCTAAGATTGGAATAAAGTCCCAATGTAGGTACCAATATTGGTATCTCTCATCTACTTGAGAGATACCAATATTGTTTGAAATCTTGTGATTATCTTCCAGAGAACGGGGGAGAAGTTGTCCGTAAAATAATGCATTCACATCCTCTAGATACACATACACATCCAATTCAAGGTTAGGAATCAAAATCCTTGGCTTGAAAAGCTGTGTGACCAACATAAACCATCAACAAATGAAGAATTGAAAACAAACCCCACTGACGCAAGCCTTTGCAGAAGCTAAAAAAAATCATAACACTCACCATGCAAGCCATATTGAGAAGAATCCTCCATGAACTTCATATCAAAAGCTAAACCAAAAGGATAACTTTAATCAAGCTCAAAGTAAGAGGCGGAACAAAACCAAGCTAGGAACATCTAAATCTCCTTAAGCATCAATCAAGAATGCCACAAATGTCAAACAGGTAATGCTGACAGAAGAAGCCAGAGAAAATCACCAAAACCAACCTATCACCAAAATCAACCTAAACAAAATAGAACTCAATCAACAAAACTTGGACTCATGAATCAGCCCAATCTTCTTGTATCGTATGCCAAGACATTTTCTACATTGAAATATAAAAACCAACAAAAAAATAATAATAATAATTAAGGGCCTGTTTGGTTGTTTGGATTTTGAAAATTAAGCTTATTTCCTCTCATTTTCTTACAATTATTTGCATCTTTCTTAAGTACAAGAGTTATATTCGTAGCCAAATTCTAAAAACAAAAACAAGTTTTTAATTTTTTTTTTCCATTTTTAAAATTTGACGAGGTTTTTTTGAAAACATTGGTAAAAAACAGATAACAAAGCAAGAAATTTAGAGGTGGAATGAGTGTTCATAGCCTTGATTCTCAAAAACTAAAAACCAAACCAAATAGTGACCAAACGGGACCTAAACCTTTCTCTCTATTCCCCTTAGAAACAAAAGAGGGAATCTCTTTAAACTACAAACCACAGGCCTTTATTAAAGGCAAACTTTTTCGGTATATCAAAATAAAACCGCTTGATGATAAAATTCTATCCAAAATCATAAAAGTGCAATCAGACTTGATGGTATCTGGAAAAGAGTTTTTAAGTAATCTAAAACAAAATCTTCGGCTATATCTTCATCACAAAGGCGACCACGATGCTGAAAGTCAATCTCCACACTACTTACACTAACATCAGATTTACAATCTGAGACCTCAATATGGGGAGAAAGTAATTGTTGTGTGGTGAGTGAGTTTGTTTTAGAAGATATCAAAACCTTACAAAAGCCAAGAATAGCATTGAGCCAAAATTACAAAATTTCCCACTCAAGTTATGTGAAAAATCTTTAGGAAGAACTTTCTTTGGGTTGACTGCATGAATCAACAAAGTTGTACAAGCTCTTCAATGATATCATCATTAAGTAGGGAGGCATTGGATCCTGAAAATACAACGGGACACGGTCTTTTTTTTTTTTTTTTTTAATGGTTCTAGTGGTGCATATTTGTGTTAAACATTCTAACCTCTAATTCATTGACATCTTTCTCAACTAAAGAATTTTGAGTGTCAACATTCATAATTGGAAGATCATTTTCAACCTCCAGCCATGGTTCCGTTGGAGCAGTTCTATTTTCTTTTGCCAACAATCAAATTCCTTTGTCTCTTGCTAGGTTGCAACATTCGGCATCGTTCCTACCCATTACCTTTCAAAAAAAAATGTAACCTTTCAAAAAAAAGAAGAGCGATGACGACAGAGAATGAAGGCCGACAAGAAACTAGTTTTGAAAGCTAGAACTCTAACAAAAATGCACGAACAAAACGAAACAAGAACCCATGAAGGATAATAATGACACTTGAAAGCAATGACGACCATGACTACGGCTGACAACTAAAAGACAATTAACAATAACGACCTCGGCATCGGACAGCAACAACAACATTGAAGGATGTTAGATCTAGGGGTTTTCCATCGAGCAGGAGAGAAGAATGGCTTTTTTTAGGAGGAAAAAAGGTCAAGTCGAGACCGCTATCCTATAAAGCACCCACACTTCTAAAATGGCCAAGTGTCGGTGTCGGACACATGTCGAACATTGACACACTCCAACACGATATGCCAGTTGGCGTGTCCATTATTTTATTATTATTATTTATTTTCCAACACATTAAGACAGACGAAGGTCATGTGATCTGCTAAATTATTAAAAAAAAAATGCACAACACACTACCTTGACCTACAATTGGCGGCCCATTCAAGCCCCCATTTAAGCCCATTAAGGTTCACGGTTCAGCTAATATTTTTAAAAATTCTAGGGTTATGACCACATCTTCACATAATTGCACAGTACACTAACTACCAAACCCACGATCAGCAGCTAAACGATTCTTACTCACAGCATGAGGAAATATGTAGAAGGCTTGTTTGATTCTACTTTCTAGTTTTGTTGTGTTAAACTAATTACTAACTTATTGGGACCTGAATATTGTTATCACGTTGGTCATCTTATCTATTGCCTTTTTCATGAATTGTATGGTTGTTATTTTGACGTTTAAAGGTAAATTTCACAATATGTGAAAGTATACACAGATATATTTATTTTTGTAAATAATAATAATAGTAATAATAATAACGTGTCTCCAACGTGTCATGTCCTATTTTATTGGAAATTGATGTATCGCATGTCGATGTTTGTGCTTCTTAGCCTTCATTTATAGGTTGAAACACTTCTTCACAATTAACGAGGTGTTATCCTTTGTTGGGCAGAAAGAATCTAAGATAGAAAAGAACCGTCACACGATATGATCACATGAATTTACCATTAGACAAGGGTTGCTCCAAAAGACTTAAATCATCAATCAGAGAATTTTGATTTTTTTAAATGAAAAACAACCACTTTCGTTGAGGAAAAACGAAAGAATATACGGCATCCCAAAAACCAAACCCACAAAAAGAAGGGGAGAGTCCCTTTACAAGAAAGGACTCCAACTACAGAAAATCATGCCTACATAATAATTACAAAAGGCCTTTGAAATCGAAGCCCACTAGGAAACTTTGAAAGCGGACAAGAAACCGTAACACCCTAGAATCTCTCTCAACACCCCCTACTACCAGACATCGAAAGAAAGGCTGTCTTAACTAATTTAGTGCAAAAAGACTACCATCTTACTAGTTTAATTATGACTTTATTACACTGGATGCTCAGGATCATATCTTGATTAAGATTTCATAGATATATAAATTCTCTTCATTAAAATTTCTATAGAAAAAGAAATTTTGAAAAAAGGTCAATTATGAAAGTCCCAGCGAGCTTAGTCACCTGTCCTTCCATGAAAGATGATTCCCAAGAGCCTTTTGTAAATCATTTCTTTTGAACACTACAGAGTGAAGCCAGTGCTCAGGAGAACCCCGGCTGATACAATATAGTTTGACTCGTTGTTGAAGCTCTTGCCTATCAAGTAGACTAATCTGCAATGCATAACATGCGAGAAGACTATCAGCTAATCAAATTGCAGTTCTGTTGGCCGTGCATGAAGGTACGAATCTGATGTCTAATGATAAAACCTTGAAGTAATTGTTTCTTCAAATAGTGATATACAGTGATCAATTTTGTGAATGTCATTTTGAACAAAATGTACAAGGAAAGACAAGCAATAAGAAAATTTGAGCTATACAGTGAAGTCGTCAAGTTACAACAAATATACAAAAAATGATGTAGAGTGAAGTCCCCAATTTTGTTCCAGTCCCTACTTGGGCAATGAATGCTAACTATCATTGCAGGTTAATTTTAGGGAGAAGCCATACCCATATAGCACATCTGTAGTTAATTTTAGGGAGAAGTCGTCAATCTCTTTCTTTTTTTCTTTTCCTTCCTGTTAAAATGGGAATAAGATTGTTCGACACAATAAAAGATTCTTTATTTTTTTCGAAAGAATGACTGGTTGAAATTAACCTTAACAAATGCAGGTGTTTTTCTGTAAAATCAGAACTTCATTTTTCAAAAAACTTCAATCATTAACTCGATATTTGGTGCCTTCATCGCCTTAGGAGATGGGGTTTTTCAGCAATATGGAAGTCTAAAAGTCCCAAGATAATATATATTCTTTTGTAGATCATCATTGGCATGAGAAGTTTTTCAAAAGAAACTTCCTTATAAGTGCATCATGCCATCAGTTTGGTATATATGTCTTTCGTCCGTAGATTCTCACAAACACGTCTTTTTTGAATTCTCTCAACCAGTCTGTTTTGGTCAAAATCATTTGAGGTTTTCAACCTTCATTGGGACATTTCCAACATTTTCAGAAGCAATGTATCTCGATTACTCATTGGTCCTATTCTGAGTCTTGAGGCAAATATGCTTTAGATGATGCAGTGAAAGCTATACTATTTCAGTTGTAGCTAGAAAGAAATCAAAGAATTTTCAAGACAAGCAACTTCCTTGGATCAATGGCTTTATTTGGTGTTCCCTATCAAAGTCGTTTTTTGAGGTTTTCACAACAGGATATTTGTTTCAATTGGAATGCCTTTATATTTCCTTTATAGTGCTTTATATCTTTATTTTAGTTTTGTCCTTTTGCTTTCATTGTTTTTGTTCACTCCCTCGTGGAATTTATATCCTTTGAAAATTAGCCTCTTTTCATTACATCAATAAAAAGTTTTGTTTCTTGTTTAAAAGCCAAATAGTTTAGCAACAACTACCTTCATGAAGTACTGGAAGTTAGATTGCAATAATGTTTATTATATCTTGAGCTTGTGTTGATTATTTCCTTTATTGTGAAATTTTATATTGTACTTATTGTATTATATTTGCTGTATTTTATTCTTTCCTTATTTGTAATTGGGTATTTCTTCTATTTAAGAGACCCTTTCCTCCTAAGATTAATAAGAGAAAAAATAATGTTTTTTTTAGCATGGTATCAGAGCAACAAAACTTTTGAAACCCTAAAAATAAAAAAATAAAAAAACCCTATTTTTTTTTCTTTTTGAAACCCTAGAAAAAAAACCCAGTCTTCTATTATTGCGATTTCGCAGTTTGCCATCCAACTGTGTCCACTGCCGACCGGTTGCCACTGTCCAACAGCTATAATTTTTCTAGTTGCTGGGAAGAAAGCCGCAGGAATGTTATGATTTGCAAAAAACCTATTGACTCAGTTGAATGCTCTGTGTTGGTGACTGAAAATACTACAATGAAGGCTTCTAATCAATCCAATAAGCCACATGAAAAGCCTCGTGTCTAGTGTGACCATTGCCATAAACCTCGACATACACGTGAAACTTGTTGGAAACTTCATGGAAAACTTGCGAATTGGAAAAGTTCTAAGCAACATACCTCTAATGCTAATGTTGTTGACTCCAACCCATTTAATAAAGAGCAAATTGATCAAATTCTAAAGCTGCTACAGACCAATTCATCATCTGGTAATCCTAGTGTTTCCTTGGCACAATCAGTTACTTGTCCTCAAGCTCTCTCTTGCCTTAATTCATCTCCATGGATTATAGACTTTGGAGCTTCTGATCATATGACCAGTTTCTCTTGTTTATTTGAACCATATTCTCCTGTGTATTGCAATGAAAAAATTCGCATTGCCAATGGCAGCTTCACCTCTATTGCAGGAAAAGGAACTATTCCTTTGACTACAAAACTTATATTACGTTTTGTCCTTCATGTTCCAAAATTAGCTTGTAACTTTTTGTCTATTAGTAAACTCTCTAAGGATGCTAACTGTCGTGTTATCTTTTGTGAAACTCATTGTATCTTTCAGGATCAAGAATCGAGGGGGACGATTGGACATGCTAAGATGATTGATGGTCTCTATTACTTTGATGAAGTTTCTGCTAGTCATAAAAAAGTTCACGGCTTGAGTAGTGTTTGTTCTCCTTCTATTAAAGAAACTATCAGGCTTTGGCATTGTAGATTAGGGCATCCAAATTTCTTTTATTTGAAGTATCTGTTTCCCGATTTATTTAAAGGATTTGATTGTTCAGTTTTTCAATGTGAAAGTTGTATTTTTGCCAAACATCATTGATCCACCTATTTGCCTAAACCGTACAAGGCTTCATCACCTTTTTCCTTAATTCATACTGATGTTTGGGGTCCGTCTAAAGTCTTAACTCATAGTGGTAAGTGTTGGTTTGTTACCTTTATAGATGACCACACTCGTTTAACTTGGCTTTATTTGTTAACAAAAAAGTCAAAGGTAAAAGAGGTTTTTGTTCGGTTTTATAATATGATAGAGACTCAATTTCAAACAAAAATTCAAATTCTTCACTCTGATAACGACACTGAATATTTCAATGAACAATTAACCAATGTTTTGCAAGAAAAGGGCATTTTTCATCAAGCTACGTGTCATGACACGTCTCAGCAAAATGGCATTGTTGAGCGAAAGAATAGACACTTACTTGAAGTTGCTCGTGCCTTTATGTTCTCTATAAATGTTCCAAAATATTTGTTGGGTGATGGTGTTCTTACAGCTGCATATCTGATCAATCGAATGCCGTCTAAGGTTTTGAATTTTAAAACTCCTCTTAATCACTTCATTCAATGAGTTTTTTTCCTAATAATCGGCTGTCTTCTGATTTACCAATTAAATTGTTTGGGTGTACTACTTATGTCCATACTTCTCATATTTCCCGAACTAAGCTTGATCCTCGAGCCACTAAATGCATTTTTGTAGGCTATGTTTCCCATAAGAAAGCTTACAAATGTTTTGATCCTTTGACCCACAAGTATTTTGAGAGTATGGATGTGTTTGTTTTGGAAAATCAACCTTTTTTTGGCCCAAATTTTCTTCAGGGGAGATATCTAACCTTGAAGATAATTTTTGGGATACTTTATCTCTCCCAAACATCAGTGGTCCTGCAATTATGAGCTCTAGTCCTTCGATACCAAGTACAGAGAGTTCTTCTTCAGGGGGAGAAAGACTACAAAATGACTCTACAAGTCGAAATCCTGAACTTTAGGTTTATACTAGAAGAAATTTGACTCAAAGAGTCCGAGATCAGACAATTGACTTATCAAAGGACCAATCAAATACTTTGATGAATGATCCTGAAGATCCAGGTATTAGACACTCTACTCCTATTTCTCCTAGTTCTTCATCTCCTTTTAATCCTTTACCTAATGTCTCTGATCTTGATATTCCAATTGCTCATAGGAAAGGTACTCGTAAATACACTAAATATCCCATTGAAAACTATCTTTCTTATCATAGATTGTCCGACTGTCATAAAGCTTTCACATCCAAAATAACCAACCTATTTGTTCCAAGGAATATACAGGAAGCCCTATATGATTTGAATTGGAAATTAGCAGTGATGGAAGAGTTCAATGCACTGAAACAAAATTGCACATGGGACATATTCGAACTACCAAAAGATAAGAAGACAGTGGGATGCAAATGGGTGTTCACTGTAAAATGTAATGTTGATGGTAGTATTGAAAGGTACAAGGCCAGATTGGTTGCCAAGGGGTTCACTCAGACCTATGGCATTGATTATCAAGAAACATTTGCTCCCGTAGCTAAAATTGATTCTATTAGAATCTTGTTGTTTGTGGCAGTTAATTTTGATTAGCCTCTTTATCAACTTGATGTGAAGAATGCCTTTCTCAATGGGGATCTTGAAGAAGAGATTTTTATGGACTTGCCACCTGGTTTTGAGGGGATCTCGGGATTAACAAAGTGTGCAAGTTAAAGAAATCATTATATGGGCTTAAACAATCTCCCAGAGCATGGTTTGAACGGTTTGGAAAGGCAACCACAAGCTATGGATTCAGTCAAAGTCAAGCTGATCATATTATGTTCTATAAACATACTGGAAGTGGTAACTTGGTCGTTTTGATAGTGTATGTTGATGATATCATTCTTATAGGTAATGATGAGACAAGACTGAATATCTTGAAGAAAAACCTTGCTAATGATTTTCAAATCAAGGACCTAGAAACCTTAAAGTATTTCCTAGGAATGGAGTTTGCCAGATCTAAAAATGGCATTCTTGTCAACCAGAGGAAGTATATTCTTAACCTACTGAATGAGAAAGGTTTACTTGGTTGCAAGATAGCAGAAACTCCTATTGAGCAAAATTTAAAATTGATTGCTGCAACTGAAAAAGAAGTAAAAGAAAAGGAAAAGTACCATAGGCTTGTAGGGAGCCTCATATACCTCTCTCACACACATCCTAACATTGCTTTCGCAGTTAGTGTAGTAAGTCAGTTCATGCACGCTCCCGGGTCAGTTCACTTTGAAGCAATTTATAGAACTTTGAGATATTTGAAAGGTACTCCAGGAAAAGGTATATTATTCATGAAGCATGACCACCTAAACATTGAGGTTTACGCTGATGCTAATTGGGCAGGAAGCACGACTGATAGAAGATCTACTTCAGGGTATTGCTCTTTTGTTGGAGGAAATCTAGTTACTTGGTGAAGTAAAAAACAAAGTGTGGTTGCAAGTAGTGCTGAAACAAAATTTAGGGCATTAGCCCATGGTATTTGTGAGGGCATATAGATAAGAAGACTACTGGAAGAATTGAATTTCTCTCAGATAATGCCCATATGCATCTATTGTGATAACAAGTCAGCAATTTCCATTGCCCACAATCCAGTCCTTCATGATAGGACCAAACATATTGAAGTTGATAAACACTTCATAAAGGAAAATATTGATGTAGGAATAATATGCATTCCCTTTCTCCCGACAACAGAGCAAATCGCACATGTGTTAACCAAAGGTCTTCCAAAGTGGCAATTCAACAAGTTGATTGACAAGCTGGCTATGAATGATATCTTCAAACCAGCTTGAGGGGGAGTGTTGATTATTTCCTTTATTGTGAAATTTTATATTGTACTTATTGTATTATATTTGTTGTATTTTATTCTTTCCTTATTTGTAATTATTTTATTCTTTCTTTATTTGTAATTGGGTATTTCTTCTATTTAAGAAACCCTTTCCTCCTAATATTAATAAGAGAAAAAATAATGTTTAGCAGCTTGCATTAAGCCTTCAATTGAAATAGTATAGCTTGCATTTAGCAAGAAGCCTTTTTTTTCTTTTGAAATTTTATGGAAACAACTTTCATTGAGAAAAAAAATGAAAGAATACAAAGGTATAAAAAAAAAAAAAAGCCTAAGAAGCACCCCTTCTAAAGAAAGGGCTTCCAACTAAGCAAGATGTTACCTAAGGAATAATTACAAAAAAGCTTCCAAACCGAAGCCCAAAGCGAAACATGAAACCTCACCAGGGACCAAACCTCGCTCGAGCTAAATGCTCTATTGTTCTCCTCCTCCCAAATATCCCACAATAAAGCGCACACCCAAGCAAACCACAAAGAGGCCTTCTTTCTTAGATGCTCTTCATTCTTCCACCTTCTTCAAGGCCATAAGAATGGCATCCAAAATCTGCCTACCTTCCAACTAAGCAAGATGTTATCTAAGGAATAATTACAAAAAAGCTTCCAAACCTCGCTCGAGCTAAATGCTCTATTGTTCTCCTCCTCCCAAATATCCCACAATAAAGCGCACACCCCAGCAAACCACAAAGAGGCCTTCTTTCTTAGATGCTCTCCACTCTTCCACCTTTTTCAAGGCCATAAGAATGCCATCCAAAATCTGCCTTCCTTGGACAAAGGCTACCTGCAATGACACATAGTAAGGGGAGGCACTTCCTTCAATCATTCACCAAGTACTTTTTCTATAATTTTGTCCAGCAAGGAAACCAAGCTAATAGGCCTAAAGTCTTTCACTTTGAAGGTTTTCTTCTTTCGTGGAACCAAACATATATAGGTTTTCTTTGTGTGCTTGTTGACTATGTTTGTTAGAGTATTAATATAATATTAAATTTACCTTCACTCACCAGCTTAAACTTTTGGATAATTGATAATTTAAGATGGCATCAGAACAAGAGTACCAAGAGGTCCTGCATAAATACCTCTGGAATATCATGTCCTCCCCAATTAATATTAATTTCTATTTATTGGGTCTTCTACCACTTTCAAGTCCACAAGTGGTGGAGAATGTCAGAATATTGATTTAATATTAAATTTACTTTCATCCATTAGCTTAAACTCTGTAACACACCAAGCCCAAGATTTGGAATCTAAATTCGGCATCTAATGGCCCCAGCATTCCCATGCATTCCCCCGCAACCTGGATCAATATTGAGGCTGACACGAACAGTAATAAAAATACTAAAACTGGGGTTAATAATTTTCAGATCACTGAACATAGAATTGCTCCAAGCTAAGCACGCTTAACTATGAAGTTCCTACGATTGAGCTACTGAAAAGGAATGTGCACCTTGTTGATATAAGTAGTAACTTTCAATTCTTTTAAGCATTTCTTAACCATACTTTCATGTCCTTTGGATCCCTCTTATTCGGATGTGATCTCGATTAATTCGTGTACCCCTCCTAAACTTGGGTCATTACATAAACTTTTGGGTCACTTGGTGTTTTAACAATGTCGTTTTCAAAGAACGCCTAGCACACCTAAACTAGTTCAAGCTTCAAAGTGTTATAGTCGTTTTTATATAACTCCCCAGTCATACCATAAGACCTGAGGATTTGAGGCTTCCTACACTTCGAACAGCTTTGTGATTTTCCTTATCCCTGAAAGGCCTCTCAAGCTTTGAACTCATATGGCCATCAATGGGACCCAATCAATCCCATCAATTAAAAATCGGGGGCCTCTATCGTCTGTGTAAAGCTCTTTAAAAAAGCCTACGACTTCTTCAATCTCCTCCTCTAATCCTCCCATAGAGTGAAATGAACATTATTTTTCATTGTTGTCGTCTATATGTGGAAGAAGGAAGTATTTTCATCCCCTTCATTCAACATTTAAGGAAGTATCCTCCTTCGCCCTCCTCAAGTACGAGGAAATTAGATTTCTTTCTTAATGATTGTGGTTTGGAGGTTCAAGAAATCTTACCAATTACCATTATCCAAAGAAGGGTTTGTTTAAAAACCTATGTAAGGTCCATGGTGTATCGGGGGGATCTTAAAGTGTTGGAAGACGGAAAGACTACTTTTATGAACCTCCCTTAGATATAAAAGATGAAGTAAATGTTAATAACATTAATGTCGAAACGAGAAGTGGTTCAGAGTTCATCGTCCATGAAGAAAGGAATACTAATGACTCTTCGTGGCTGGAAAGTTAAATCTAAAGCTATGACATCTCGAATTTCAGGTAATTTTTAATTATTTATTTTGAGTTAGGGTTTTATTTTGGAATTTGGAGCTAAATTTGGGATAATTAAAGGTTTCAAACCTTTTTGGACTCATTTACGATGTAATTTTATGGTCTAATCCTCAAATATTGGTGTTGACTTAGGATTGTGTTGTTCGAAGGGAGTGTGAGGTGGTTCTAGAGCAAGCCACTATTTGGGTAAGTATTAGAGGCTGTTAGGAATATATGTTTAGTTTAAGCCTAAGTATCTAAGTTAATTTCAATTTACGTTTACGGTTGCTTCAAGATTATTTTCAATCAAGATAAAGAGGAGTTTGATTTGTTAATTGTTTGAGCATAAATTCGAGGTAAGTAATGCTAATTGTTTGAGCATAAATTCGAGGTACGTAATCTTATTATAGGAATGCCTTTTGTGTCAGGTGACATACCATAGAATGTTACTGTTGGCTATGGCTTTTCCAAGTAGATTTAGAAAAGCTTTATATGTTTTACATGATGAAAGAAGATGTATGAGCATGATATTATTTTCATGAAGTATAATACATTTTTATGATTGTGGGACCCTCATGTATGTTGCAAGTTAGTTCCGTAGTGGCAATTACCCTCCTACCATAACTATGTACACCATTAGTGGTTTGTGTTCCTTTGGGTTCACTAAAGGTTGTGATCCTTTGGGTTCACCAGATGGTTATGTTCCTTCAAGTTCACTAGAGGGTGTGATCCTTCAGGCTCACTAGAAGTTCGTATTCCTTCATGTTCCTTCTGGTTCACCAGATTTTGTGAGTAAATCTCACTTACAATGGGATGGATTTAATTGTTCACTCAAATGACCATCCATGATAAGTTAAAATATGCATGTCTCACTAGTATGAATGTATTTATTGTATATATGCATTGCCTGACCCTAGTAGTGAGGTTATTTATTGGGTATTTTATACACACTCTTTCATATTTGATGTTTTTCAAGTAAGGGAAGAGCGTATCGACGCTTGACAAGAAGAATATATGTTAGTACCATGGGACCAGTTAGAAGCATCTGCTCAGTTTTCATTTTCTTTAGAAGTCTTTTGATGTTCGAATTTTAGAATCTTTAGTGTTGCATTCTGATTTTTAAATATTTTCTTGTCTTAACTATTATTGCTTGGGGGGAGGGAGAGTATTTATTTTATCAGTATTTTTGAGGCGTCGTCAGGTGCTCACTTTAGGCAAGAGGCGAGGCGATGGGAGGCCATACCGCCTTGCAAGTACCTCGGGCGAGCACCTTCAATGGGGCCCTCGCCTTTTGCGCCTTTCTGTCGCCTTGAACATGTGTTGCATTCTGATTTTTAAATATTTTCTTGTCTTTAACTATTATTGCTACGGGGCCCAGTAAAGGTTTTAAGTCATTCGAGTATTTATTTTATCAGTGTTGTTGAGGCACAACCAAGTGCTTGCTTTAGGCGAGAGGCGAGGTGATGGGAGGCCATACCGCCTTGCAAGTACCTCAGGCGAGCACCTTCAATGGGGCCCTTGCCTTTTGCGCCTTTCTGTCGCCTTGATCATATGTTCAAGGCGACACAAGCGCTCGCCTTTCTTTTTTTTTTTTTTTTTAATGATTCTTCAAATTTTCTAGTTTTCTGCTTTTCAAACTTTCTTCTTTAATATCAAGAATCAAGATTTAAACAAGTCAAGATAAACCAAAGGAAGGAAGAAGAAATGAAGAAAAAGAATAGCACAAGTAGTAGAAAAAAGTTGAAAAAGTCATCTTTTTATTTACCCATCAATCAGGCCATCCATCGATTGCTTTTCAAAAATGAAGAAAAGGAAGATAAGGGGTCGAAAATCAGAAGGGAAGGAGAAATGTTCTTTTATTTTTTACATTTCCTTGAAGAGAAATGAAGGGTTGGCTGCCAGCATTAAAGTAATGTTGGCTGCATGCCAGCCAAACTGCCCAATGGCAAAATTTCTACCCCATTACTCAAAGAACTGATTTTTACCTATTTAAAATCATTTCTATTTCTCTTTCTTTTTCCAAATATATATTTCTTTCTCATATTGTTTGGTTAATTTTTATTTTAATTCTTAATAATTTTGTTAATATTTTAATATTTTAACATTTTAAAGATCAATGTATTTTCTTTTGTCAATAATTATAAAAATAATATTTATTTCTTATTATTTTTTTTAAGTACACCTTGCTTCAGTCGGACAACGCTTTTTGACCGTCTCTCGTCTTGAGGCGATTAAAAAGCTTGTCGCCTTAAATTGCGCCTTGCACTTTGAAAATACTGATTTTATAAAATTGGTTTGATTTTGGTTAAATGCGTGAAAAGGTTTGTTTTAAGGTTTATTCATGCATCTGCATGTAATCGCCATCATATTAATGATATTATAAAGTTAGATCGTTCTAGAAGTAATGAATATTTTATGTAATGAATTGCCCATTCATGACAAGCATTAATGAGTCTCCTGCCGAAAAGAATTGCATCAGTCATCACCTCGGTAAATGAGAAGGTTTCAACTTCTCATTGGCCTTCCTTGCCTCCAAAAGAGATGGGAAAACAATCCCATTTTCTGTTAAAGCTAAATATCAAAAATAACAAAATAATAATATAAAAAACTATAAAGTGAGAGGTAATTCTAATATGAACAAGTCTTCAATTAAATATGTACTTAATAAACGTGTTTTGATGTGTTTCCATTGCTTTTATAAAATGACGTCATGTCCATGTCCATTAGGCCTAAGATCGGTAATGGGAATAAAATTTATTAGAGTTTAAGCAGAAACATACATATTCAAGACCAGTTTCCAAATCAGGATACAACCGGCTCAAAATCAGTGATGCACCATACAGAACAATATTTCCCAAATATAGCAGCACATCATTTTATAAGGTAAAAAAGTAGAATGAAAAAGGGAAGAAGAAGAGGAAAAAGAAAAAGGAGCTTGAAGGGCATACCACTATGCGTAGAGCATTGGGATCATCATCACGGTCAATGAAAGCTAGGAGCAGAATATCAAGAGGAAGTAATTCTTGATTCCATACAAAAAATGAAAGATTGGCACAAACTTTAGGCAAAATATCCTGAAAACGAAATGATAAGCCCTTTATAAGACATAAGTAGCGTCTTGTCATTCTTTTTCCTTCTTAATTATTTATTATATTCTTTTTTTTATTCTTTTCTTTACATTTTTTGGCAGAATAATGTAGAACTCCACTTCCTCCCAGTTTCTCTCATCTATTAAATAGAACTGGATATGCTTTTAAGGTCATTGGTGTATGTTCCAGTGACTATCTATTAATGCAATTAGAGTCTCAGAAGTTCCTAACCGTAAATACTGAAGAGTTAGGAGATAGTCCTCCATCCAATTTGTAGAAAGAGCATATAAGCTATAGGCTAGTATGTATAAACCTGTGTGGAATGTCCATGCTGAGGTTCAATCTGAATGTGATGAAGCAGCACATCTACCATTGTGTAAATATTAGCTGTTACTTCTTCCGGTGAAAATTCTCTCAATACCCGAGCCTAAATTGGAAGATGGAAAAAATCATAACATGGTTGCATTGTCAAAAAATTAAAATCATCTTAATAGACAAAGGTACTGATGTACATAAAGAATGAGAAGGGAATTTTTTTTTTTTTTAATATCCGTGAGTGTTCAAGACCAGTTTATGTGCACCTCGACTAATCTCACATGACAACCTTCTTGACTTTACAACATTTGGGTGTCAAGGAAACCCGTAGGATATTTAAATTCTAGGTAGGTGGCCACCACGGATTGAACCCATGACCCTTAGCCCCTTGGCCTTTTGTTGTTTCCACTACTACTAGGCCAACCCATGATGGTTAAAAATGAGAAGGAAATTCATACCAAGGTTGTGCAGTTAATATTTTCAGGGTGCCCTTGCATAAGTATCCATGCACCAGCACATAGATATTGTTTATGCTGCGGAAAACTATGACTGATGTAGGTCATCACATACGTCGGATCAGCTGATGTGGAAAGAAGTTGGTTGCATTGGTTGATCACAGTGGTTTCTGCCTGCAAATGATGGGTAAAAATATCAACTCACTATTTTTCATTTTTTGTCTTAGGCAATGATTACATAAAGTCCCAGCATATTAGAAGTAACCCAACCAAAACATATAGAGGTGTTTGGCCCACCAACTTGAGTTAGGTAGAGTTGGTTCCTTGTTTGCCCCACATATTTCACAACACAATGTTAAATAATACCATTTCACCAACTTCAACAGTGTTTATTATTGAACTATTATTATTATTATTAAAAAAGGATTTTTTTATAAAAAATAGCAAAAATTATTCTAAACAAACTTACGAATTTGAAATCCTTATCAAATTAGGGATTTTGATCCAAATTATAATCTACAAATTAGTGAATTTAAATCAAAAGATAAGATAAATTTCAAATTTGATTCAATATGAATCAAATTGAATTTGGGCATGTAAAACTCTTAGGTTTGAGAAAGAATCAGAATACACTGTTCATTCACCAAAGATATGAATATATACAAGTGTACAAAGCATAGAAAAGGAAAATATCACAAAATATTTACAAGAATGGAAAACCCTAACTATAGAATTATAACAGGGCATATAATCAAATTTTCATCCCGAATCAGATTCTAGAAATTCTGTTGAAATTATGTTTTAGCCCTAAGGGTGTTTTTGTCTTTTATCAGTCTAGGGTTTCTCACTGTTTGGTTATTTATACCTGTTCCTGTATTGTGCACTGTGTATCTGAATTAAAAGAATAAAAAACTCTTATCGTGGTTTTTTCTCCCTGATCTAGGGTTTTCACGTAACTCTGGTGTTTTCTTTTCTTCCCTAACTTTTCAAGATGGTATCAGAGCATGGTGATGAGAACGTCACTAGAATAGAAGAGATTCAGTCATCGACTCTAGTAAGGGATGGAACTCTAAGAGAAAATTCTAACAGTGTTGAAATTAGGGCTACCGTCGATCAATATCTACGGTCGTTACTTTGACCAATTCAGATCCAACCAGCCCTAATAGATACAGCCGAAACTACCGTCACTGCCGTCGGAGGATCCCTGCCCCTGCCGTCGACGACTTCGCCCACACTGCTGCCACTGCTATCGAGAATCGACCTTCCGCCACAAGTCCAGCTCAGATCCGCCGAGGCTTCGACGTCCTCTGTGTTCCAGTCGCCGTTTTTTCTAGATCGCTGCCCCAATTCCGCTTCAGATCCCGCCGGCGTAAACCTTCTAGGTCAGTCGTCTTCCCTTCCTTTGATTTTTTCTCTTCCAACGGTACCCAGCCCTTCCTACCTTCCCGATCTCAGTGGTCTTCACCCGGTCCAGAACCAGAACCCTTCGTGTCTTCCAAACCTTCAGACTACGCCCAATCTGTCGGTCTACCAGAACCCACAACACCGCTCGAACCCGGTCCTGTTGAACCCAGTCCAACTGAACCCCTTACAGCAAGTTCTTGTCTCCCATTATTTGCCCTCTAGTCAGCCAGCTCCTCCCATTGGTTTTCCCACACCGACAAAAACGATATCTTCAGGGGTCTATGGACAGAAACAACCTACAACGATTCATGGTGGGACTGTTAGTGTTCAACAGCAACTGGCCAACCTTCAGCAGCAAATTTCTGCACTTGGGGCAGCTATTAGATCTTCGGCCAATCCATCAACAGATTTTTTACCAGATACATACCCAGGGATTCCGTTGTGTTCAGAAACTCCGGTAACTACTTACCCTACTCTACCTTTCACAAACATTATGTTTGGGTCTGTAGGCAATTCTACAGGAATTTCTATTGGTGAAAAACTAAATGGACAGAATTACTTTTCTTGAGGATAGTTCTCGAGGGGCGGCACAGGTTCGGGTACCTAACAGGGGAAATACCCAGACCAAACCCTGGGGATCCTCAGGAACGGATATGGAAGGGGGAGGATTCTCTCCTTCGCTCAATTTTAATATAGTATGGAGCCTCAGATCGAGAAGCCACTTCTTTACTCAGCTTTTGCTCGGGATATCTGGGAAGCTGTCCAGAAACTTTATTCGAAGAGGCAGAATGCTTCACGTCTTTATACCTTGAGAAAACAAGTGCATGAATACAAGCAGGGGACACTTGACGTAACATCCTATTTCAATAAACTATCACTGTTGTGGCAAGAGATGGATCTATGTCGAGAAATAGTTTAGAATTGTCCAGTTGACAGGGTTCAGTATTCGAAAATTGAGGAGGCTGACCATGTTTATGACTTCCTGGCTGGCTTAAACTCGAAGTTTGATGGTGTTCGGAGCCGAATTTTGGGACAAAGACCAATGCCGTCCCAGATGGAAGTTTGCTCAGAGGTCAGATTGGAAGAAGATCGAACCAGCGCTATGAATGGTACAACGCCTAATACCCTGAACTCTACTGCGTTTGGAGTCAAGTCATCGGGTTCAGAGAATGACAAACAGAATGGAAAGAACCCTCCAATTTGTGAGCATTGCAAGAAACCATGGCATACGAAAGATCAATGCTGGAAATTACATGGCCGACCTCCAAATGGCAAGCGGCGTCCTCCAAACGACAAATCTAAGACCGGTCGCGCCTTCGTTAGTGAAGCTGTTGATGGTGCCCCTCAAGGGGCGAGCCAGGTGGATCCAGGTACGGTCGGAATCGGCAATATTGCACAGTCAGGTACTCCTTGTTCCTTTAGTTTCTTTGCTGAGGGAGATGAATCCTGGATCCTTGATTTCAGAGAAACGGACCATCTAACTGGATCATCTGACCAATTCCTCTCCTATTATCCAAGTGCTGGAAATGAGAGAATAAGAATTGCAGATGGGTCATTTGCCCCCGTTGCAGGAAAGGGCCACTTATCCCCACTTCAAGGACTGATTTTGCATAATGTCTTACATGTGCCAAAAATATCGTATAATTTGCTATCAATCAGTAAGTTAACCAGAGATTTGAACTGCAAAATTGTGTTCTCACCAGATAATGTTTTGTTTCAGGACCTGAGCTCGGGAAGATGATTGGCACTGCCCGGCACAATAGGGGGTTCTATTTTTTTTCTGACGATGCTTCGTTTAGGAGTTTATCTAGCACTTGTTTACTGTCTTCTCTTACTATTTCTAAAACTAATTTCTTATTATGGCATTTTCAACTTTTGGGGCCCTTCGAATGTCACAAATGTATCAAGTAAACGGTGGTTCGTTACCTTCATCGATGATCACACTCGTCTTACATGGGTGTTTCTTCTTACAGAAAAGTCTGAAGTGAAGACGGTCTTTCAACAGTTTTACACTACTGTTGAAACCCAGTTCAATACCAAATCGCCATTCTTCGAAGTGACAATGGGCGTGAATTTGTTAATCAGACCCTTCATGAGTTCTTAAACTCAAAGGGAATTGTCCACCAAAATTCCTGTGCCTATACACCTCAGCAGAATAGGGTGGCCGAAAAGAAAAATCGCCACCTCATTGAAGTAGCTCGATCCCTCATGATACCTGCATCCTTACCCTCATAATTATGGGGGATGTTGTTCTTACTGCAGCTCATCTCATAAATCGGATGCCCTCTCGTGTGGTCAAATTCCAAACCCCTTTAGAACATTTTAAAGAATCCATCTCATCCACTCGCCTTTTCCCTGATGTTCCTCTTAGAGTTTTTGGGTGCACCGTGTTCGTCCATAATCATGGTCCTCACCAAAGTAAATTTGCTTCTAGGGCCCAAAAATGCGTCTTTGTTGGGTATCCGCTCCATCAACGGGGCTACAAATGCTTTCAGCCTTCCTCTCGAAAGTATTTTGTCACCATGGATGTCACATTTCTGGAGGACAAGCCCTTCTTTCCCGTAAGTCCTCTTCAGGGGGAGACTTCGAGTGAAAAGGCTAACACTTCCACCTACTCTGTTCCCTTAGACTTGTTTCCCGAACCTATCCCTGAAACAGAAACAAATGAACCTATCCTTCCTACAAAACAAGTGCCTTGGATAACGTACTATAGGAAGCATCTCCGAAAGGAAATAGTTCCCGAAATTGTTTCCCCTGTTGCTCCGTCGGAAGGTGTTCAAGAGTCAGAACCGAAATCGGCTCAGGTTCAAGGTACCCCTAGTCATAATGACAATGAGTATGTTGAAGGTGATATAGGGGACTCAGGCGAAGTCAGAGATGATGACAGTGAAGTCAGGGATGATGGCAGTAATGAAGCGCCCAGTGGTGCTCAGGGGACTAAAAATGAACAACAGTTGGGTACAGACCAACAGGTTGACAAGACCAATGAGAATGAGGTTGATGCTACCTTGAATTTGCCGATAGCTCTACGAAAAGGTACTAGGTCGTGCACCAAACACTCTATGACAAGTTTCTTGTCTTATAGTAACTTGTCTACGAGATTTAGAACTTTCACCACCAGCCTGGATAATGTGATAATTCCGGCAATGTGCACAAGGCTCTGGAAATTCCTGAATGGCGAGGTGCAATTATGGAGGAAATGTGGGCCCTTGAGACTAACAAAACATGGAATCTGGTTAGTCTTCCGAGAGGTCACAAAACCATAGGGTGCAATTGGGCGTTTACTGTCAAACACAAGTCAGATAGAACTCTTGACAGATATAAAGCCAGATTGGTTGCAAAAGGATTCACTCAGACGTATGGAGTGGATTACTCAGAAACCTTCTCACCTGTGGCAAAACTTAACACTATTCGTGTCCTCCTTTCTGTGGTTGTTAATCGAGACTGGCCTCTCCATCAGTTGGATGTGAAAAATGTGTTCCTGAATGGTGAACTGAAAGAAGAGGTTTATATGAACCCACCTCCAGGTTTTGAAGCACAGTTTGGCAATCAGGTGCGCAAATTAAAAAAATCGTTGTATGGACTGAAGTAGTCCCCTAGAACTTGGTTCGATCGATTCACCACCTTTGTTAAATCTCAGGGGTTTGTTCAAGGGCATTCAGATCACACCTTGTTCACTAAGAAGTCAGCACAAGGAAAAATAGCAGTATTAATTGTCTATGTTGATGATATTATACTATCAGGAGATGCTTCAGCAGAAATTGACAGGTTGAAACGAAGAATGGCTGATGAGTTTGAGATAAAAGATCTCGGTACCTTGAGATATTTTCTAGGAATGGAAGTAGCAAGATCAGTAGAAGGGATCTCAGTGTCTCAAAGGAAATACGCACTCGATTCGTTGAAAGAGACTGGAATGATAGGGTGTAAACCTGCAGATACACCTGTAGAAGCCAACCTCAAACTGATAGAGTCAGCAGATAATGTTCCTATAAACAAAGAGAGATATCGACAGCTTGTGAGGAAACTGATATATCTGTCACATACCATACCTGATATATCATATGCAGTTAGCTTGGTCAGTCAGTTCACGCAGGCTCCGTGTGAAAGACACATGGAGGCAGTCACACGGATCCTGAGGTATCTGAAGTCTTCTCCTGGAAAGGGCTTGGTTTTCAGAAAGCATGATAAAAGGTGTATCGAGGCCTACACAGATTCTGACTGGGCCGGTTCTGTTACAGATAGGAAATCTACCTCAGGATACTGTACCTTTATGTGGGGAAACTTAGTTACCTGGAGAAGTAAGAAGCAAGGTGTCGTGGCTAGAAGCAGTGCCGAAGCCAAATACAGGGCTATGAGCTTAGATATATGCAAAGAGATTTGGTTAAAGAAGGTTCAGGTAGATCTACATCAAGAAAGTCATGACCCGATGAGACTTTACTGCGATAACAAGGCTGCCATTAATATTGCACACAATCCAGTTCAACATGACAGAACCAAACACGTTGAGATTGACCGACACTTCATCAAAGAAAAACTGGATAATGGTAGCATTTGCATTCCTTATGTTCCGTCCAGCCAACAAGTTGCGGATGTTCTCACCAAAGGGTTATCCAGACAGACATTTGACACCTGTGTTAGCAAGTTGGGTCTCATTGACATATACGCCCCAACTTGAGGGGGAGTGTTGAAATTACGTTTTAGCCCTAAGGGCGTTTTTGTCTTTTATCAGTCTAGGGTTTCTCATTGTTTGGTTATTTATACCTGTTCCTGTATTATGTACTGTGTATCTGAATTAAAAGAATAAAAAACTCTTATCGTGGTTTTTTCTCCCTGATCTAGGGTTTTCCACGTAACTCTAGTGTTTTCTTTTCTTCCCTAACTTTTCAAGAAATTCTATTGCAAAGTCTTTGGCAGGAGTTAGATCACTATCAGGACTTTCAGGCTGACTGTTCGGATTCTAGAAATTCTATCTTAGAATTCCATTTCAAATCTAAACCAGATTTTAGATAGACCTTAATATTTACCTAGGATTAAATTTGGACATATTCCAAACTTTATTTCAAATATTTTTTTAAAAAAAAATTAAAATCCAAATTCTAGATCATCTAGAGTTGATCTCATTAAGAAGATTTGTTACATTTATGTTTAGTCCCATATCAAATTTGAGTGAAATTGGAAATTAAAAGGTACAACAAATAATGTAAGAAAATTTGGAATCAAATTTTTAATTATTGAAAATTTTGATTGAGATAACAAACCTGTTGCCATGCTTGAATAGCTACACCTCTTTTATCTATTCTTCCAATCAACACTTCACGAAGAACAGGTGGGAAGTATCGCAGAGTTTTTTCTGACCAAGTATGTTGGCTGGTGGCCATTGTCTGCTCTAGCATTGTTTGAAGATAAAGCAAGTGATCGGCATCAGCTATTCCCCGTGTTTTAATGAGGATAGCAAGAGTGACCACAGCTAATCGATTTAGTGTCTCTGTAAATTCAGTCGGACCCTTTCAAAACAGAGATAGTTCAATTTCAGCAAAAAAATGTGAATGAAACACACAATATATAACTTATAATTCTGCTTTGGGATTATTTTGCTCACCCACCTTCCCTTCCCTTTTTACAAAGAAAAAATCTCTCAATGAAAAAATGAGATTCATGCACAAGTTTTCAGCCAATCTAAATACTCGATGGTCTCCACGCTTTCCTTTAAGTGCAGAAATTATTTTTGTCACATCATACATCAAAGCCTTACTCTTGCCTTGGTACCTAGAAGAGATGAGGAATATAAGTTTTTTTAAAAAAAAAAAAAAAAATATGTCACATCATTATCATGTTGCATATAAGATATCAAATATCTTGTATATATCATAATATTTAAGGCTCTACCAACGTAATTCAGTGTAAATTGTGATTTAGGGGCATACCACCCTTTCTCTTGATTATATTTTTACTTGAGCTGTTTCAACGGAATTCCGTCTTTTTTTTTTCTTTTTTTTTTTTTTTTTTTTTTGTGGGGCGGGATGGGTGGTGGTGGTGAAGCAAGGGTTGAGAAATTATACCTGTAAAGGGGAAGCAACCGATAGTTCAGAATTTCAAGCACTAGAAGCGTAACTCCTGGTTTGCTCAATAGGGATGGGTTTCTTTGTGCTAAATGCTGCAATAAAGAGTGAGTTCATTGTAAGTAAAAACATACAGAAAATGAGATCTGAACTTCATGAGCGTAAAAGAAAGAAAGTTAATTGAAGCATAAATAGTGCTGAGCTCTTAAATTATGAGCAAGAGATGTGCAACAAATAATAACAAATATCAAACATAAGAAAGCAATAAAAATCAGACAGCTCATAAATTGGCAACTTCATTCATTTAAATACATCAGTAAAGATTTGAATGCAAACCTGGATGAGAATATTATTTAGATCACATTATTCAAAAATAGTTTTCAACAACAAATCTGTCAAATAAATATTCACATAATTCATTTTACTCTGTGATGATCACCTTTTCTATCATGGTTTATTTTCAAGGAAAATGCGACAGGGTTTTTCTCTTTAAATGATATGTTTGAAAATCAAGGACCAATCTCTAACGATCTTTTGTTGCATAATGATAACTCTTCATTGGTTGTTGGAGTTAAAGTGAATAATCATTTTGATTTTGAAGAAGCTCAAGAAGCTAGGGTAGATCATACTCTCTCCTCAGTCTAATGAGAATTCTAAATACAAGTCTATGGAAACGCAACAGTCTTTGGACCTCTCTCTCGAGGCAAATGAACAGATTTTAGATCATCTGGGAGGTTTGTTCCGATTTTTCTTTTGCATTATACCCGGAGAATTATTAATCAATCTTCTTTCAAGTTTTTAGTAGATAATTATGACTCGTTAGAGGAGACGTATGTACGAGTTCAAGTTCCTATAGTGTCTGAAGAAAATGTCTTTACAACTCTTTAAGGAGTCCTCGTTCTTCAAAGGCTTTCAGTCATTCGACTCTTTCCCTTCCAAGTTCGAAGATTCGGTGATATGAACCACCAAAGGTTGAAAGTTATTATTTATATTTTCTAATTTAGACGTAGTTTTGTTGTTTCCAAATTTATCCTTTCTAAAGGGTAATGGTTTTAAATGACAAAAATGTTGGAAATATTTATGGACACTGATAGATGTCTATCAATGACTGTCATTGAATATCACTACTAGATAGTGACATTTTTCTATATTTGTAAAAAAGTTTGCTCATTTTCTATATTTGAAAACAAAATTTCAAAAATAGGTTAAATAAGGATATTTTTGTCATTTTACTAAGATATATGATGTGGCGCCCATTATGGTTTTGGAGGCCAGCTAAAGTAGGGATGTTGACGCTTCAAGTTGTCTGATTTTGACTAAAATCGAAGACAACCAAACCGAACCCTTCAGTTTGTCTTACAGCTGAACCAAGAAAATGGATCTCTCCATCGGTTTCAATTCAAACAAACAAGTACAACTTTAGTTCAAAATGGTTTGGTTTCAGTCTTAACCGAACTTCACCAATTGTTGTTTGAGACAGAGGTGGGACGAAGAAGAAAGAATGATGAAGATGGTGGTCGCAAAAGTATCAAAACAGCAAAAAAAAGCAGCCAGACGGCAGCAAAGATGGTAGTGCATAAATGATGAAGAAAGAAGTGAATTGTTGGAAACATTATATGGATGATAATATCTTAAAATAAGGTGTAAGATGGTGCTTCAAAAAGAAAGAAATCGACAACAACATACATGATTGAGAGAGAATTAAGAGTGATGTAGTTGTATGTGAGGGAAAAAGAAAAAAAAAATGGGGGAAAGGGGAGGAAGTAGGCGACGCACATTGATTGAGGTGAAAGAGATGAGAGATAATTGATAGCTAGGGTTTATGTCTTTTCTATCTTCTTAGTATTCTTTTCTTCTTCCTTTTTTCCTTCTTTTTCTTTTTTAAATTCTATGTGGGCTAAGACTTCCTTAAACAAATGGGTTTTATGGGCTGGTAGCTAGGCTATTTAAAAAGACTTGGGCTGAGAGGGTAAGGTACTTTAACTATTTTCTTACTAGGTTTGGTTTGGTTCAGTTATATTAGAATTATAAAATGTTGAATCCGCAACTGAACTAAACCCCTCAGTTTTTAAAAAGGATAAACCAAGAAAACCAAAATCTTCATAGAAACCGAACCAAACCAGTCGGTTTGATTTATTTCGGTTCGGTTCAATCCCTTGATTTGGATCGGTTTTTCAACAACTCTAATCTAAAGCCTGCTCACTAGGTTGTACATAACATTTTTTGGATTCTGAATTTTGGAAATGAGGATTTTTCCAGTCTTGATGATGGAGCTTCACCGCCATCCTTTGTATTTCTTAATCTAGAGTTGCATGTTTGGGCATTCAGTAAGATTGATCAACTTGCTCGTGGAGTGTTCAGACCTTGGGTAGAGAATTAGTTCTCTTTGCCTCATGGTTTTCAGTTACAAGGTAACTCTTAAATCAATGACTGACCCAAAATCTTAAGCTAATGGGTAAAGATAAATTTAATATTATATTAGATAACACTCCCCCTCACTTGTGAGCTTGAAATATGTACAATAATTAATATTTATTGGGAAGGAAATAACATTATAGGGGTTTGAATACAAGAACTCTTGAACCACCTGCTCTGATACCATCTTAAGTCATCGATTAACCCGAAAGCTTAAACTGATAGGTGAAGGTAAATTTAATATTATATTAGCTAACAATAACCTTATCTGACTCTCCCTAGAGTTGTACTTACTAATTTGGGGGTTTTAGTGTTTGTCAATGAGAGGTTGAAATGACCAACGGGGTTCCTAATCCTCAAATTGCTAGGGTTTTGATATCATTCAATTTATTAGAGGTGTTGCATGTCCTTCCTCCAATGATCTCTCGCCCCTATGATTCTGATGAGGACTTAGTTGTTAGTGTGAGTAATGAATCTGATTTCATCATTTGGACATAATTCCTAAGGATCCATTTCAGTAGACCATACCGAAGAAGCTTTTGATATTTTGTCTCAAAGGGTTGAGGAAAAGCAGTGTGTTCAAGATATAAATTTAAGTGCTTCTCTTTTATCTACTTCTCAGATGCCAAATTTTCTTCAATTTTGCAAGCGTGTGGTCTTCAATTGTGTAAAGTGGATTATGGTCTTTCAGAATGCTCCTTTGCTCATTGTTTCAGTTGTAGTCCTTTGGGTTGAAGCTATATTTTCAAGGAAAATCAATCTCTTTTCGAAGATAGTTGAAGGTTGTTGTCGTATGCTTTGGGTTCTTCATTCTCCAGCTTCCTACCCTCTTGTTTAGGTTGATTACATAGTCTTGCAGCATCTTTGTTTTGTGTGCATGTTCTTAAGCTTAGTTGGCATTTAAGTTCTTCTGTTATAGCTTTTGTTTAAAGAGTTCAACGGTTTATGCAAGATAAGTCTCTTCCTTGGATTGCATGCCTTGATTCAGCTCAGATTCAAGCTTCCTTAGGTTTGATTTGGATTGATTTTATTTCTCCTGCTTGGTCTTTTTTCTCTTTGTATTTGTTTTGGTATTTTCTGTATTTTAGTTTGGTTTCCTTGTACTTTGAGTGTTTGTCTCTTTTCATTTTTATTAACAAAAAGCTTTGTTTCTTTTCATCATCCGTACCTGCTGGGTTTTGCACCTTTGGATTAAGGAGTTTACCCATACCTCAAACAATCCTTGAGAGTCGTTTCCTCTCCTGTATTGTTGAATTTTCTATATATCAACAATAATCTTAATTGATGTTGTGCAAAGTGTGTAAGAAACTTGAGAGGCTTATGCATGATTTTCATTGGGAAGGGATTGACGAAGCTAAAGGCAAGGGATCCAATTCAATCAATTGAGATGTTGAGAGATCAGTCTCCCCAGGGGGGCTTGGAATTGGGAATCTTAGGGTGCGAAAAAAAGCCTTGCTAGCCAAATGGTTGTGGCGTTTTTCCTCTGAGCCCAACTCTTTATGGCATAGGATTATTGCTAGTAAACACAGTCCCCACCCTTTTTGAGTGGCTGTCTAAAGGGGTTAAGGGCACTTACCATAACGCATGGAAAAATATCTCGAAAGAACTCCCTTCTTTCGTCCCTTTGGTTCGTTGTGTGGTGGGGGAGGGAAGAGGAAATGTACTTCTCACAAGGTGGGGGAGAGACCTCTCGTTGCTCTATTCCCTCATTTGTTTCATTTGTCGTCCCTCAAAAATCACTTTCTCGTCATGCTCTTTACGATAGGGAGGCAATTGAGGTGGCCGCTCTTCTTTCTTTACTCGAAGGTCACTCCTTTAGATTAGGGAGAAAGAATGTTCGTGTCTGGAGCCCTAATTCTTCCAAAGGGTTTTCTTACAAGTCATTTTTTCAGTGTTTGGTCGATCCTTCTCCCTTAGGTCGGTCAGTTTTTCGAAGGATTAAGATTCCTAGAAATGTGAGGTTCTTTACCTGACAAGTCCTTCATGGTCGCGCTAACGCGTTGGATTGGCTTGCGAGGAAGATGCCTTCGCTTATTGGGTTGTTTAGTTGTATTCTTTGTCGAAGGCGGAGGAAGACCTAGACCATATTCTCTGGCGATGTCATTTTGCGAGTACTATTTGGGATTTATTCCTTCAAACGTTTGGTATGTCGTACGTTCGTCATAGAGATGCCAGTGTTACAATCGAGGAGGTCCTCCTCGATCCGCCTTTTGAGGAGAAGGGTTGCTTTTTATGGATCGCAAGGCTGTGTGTGACTTTATGGGTCTTCTGGGGTGAGCGGAACAACAGGATATTTAAGGGGGTGGATAGGGACCCTAGGGAGATTTGGGCCCTCGTCCGCATCCATGTCTCTTTGTGGACTTCAATTTTGAAGACCTTTTGTAATTATTCTATAGGAATGATCTCTTATAGTCGGAGCACCTTTTGGTAGAAAGTGCCTCCCCTTTTAGTGGACTTGTTTTTTTGAATACTCATGTATTCTTTCATTTTATTCTCAATGAAAGACGTTATTTTCATCATTTAAAAAATAAATAAATAAATAACACTTAATCAGTGCTCAAAGTGAAAGATAAGAATAAAGTAATAAGGTTGTAATAGATCGAGAAAATTACATTAAAATGTGAACGAAACAATGAGTGTGGTGCAAGGAGAAGCAACCTAGTATATGTTTCAGCCAATGCAATACTGGGAACAGCCTTCACAGAAAAATAATAGAAGTAAACGTTAGAGATAAAGTTTGAATATTCATCTAGACAATGAACCCTAATTGCATTACTTCACCCGTTAGAGACAGGGGTGCAAAAAAACTCAAGTAGCAGGCATAATATTTACAGCATCATGAGCTTCTTAAAATAATTAGTATTTTCTCAAAATTAAAATAAATCACTCTCAAATATTGAACAAAAAAGTAAGAGAATTATGTAGGCCATACGGATCATGGACCCAGTTTCTACTACTTTCTGGGCTTGGTCGGGTTATGGGCGGGCTTGGCTTTGGTTAACCAAACCTATGGATTGAATAACAAACACTGTTCAGCCTCATAGGTTACCTTTTATTTTTTAATAATTTGTATATCTTTTAAATTTAAAGTTATTTAATATTTTCAATACATTTTCTCTCTTTTGCTTTTTCTTTCCTCTTTCATCCTTCCTTTCCCTTCCTTTTCTTCTTCAGCCGAATCCAAACCCAGCAACTCTCTTGATGACCTCAAAATAAATATATATATATATATATATACACACAGATATATATATATACGTAGAAAAATATTTTTTGAGTCTCGATGTTTTGACTCTCATTCCAGTTTAGTCTTTGTACTTTCAAATGTCGAAATTTAGTTCCTTAACTTAAAATGAATCTTAAAATGATTTTTTTTTTAATCAAAATTGGTCAAATAACAATAATAAATTTCTTGCAAGAAAAGGCACAGTGAATATATTTCCAAAATTTGGATATGGAAACATTCTTGAATTGGGTAAAAAATGTAGAAAGTTTTCTTGGAAAACGCAAAAGATAAGAAAGTTAGGCATGTAGCCTTCAAGCTAAAACTGGAGCATTGGCTTGGTGGGATCAACTTCTATAAATGATGCTACGAGAAACAACCTATCAAGAAGTGGCCCAAGATTAACTCAGAGGCTTATCTCGTCTTTGTTCTGTAGCATGGCTTTTAGGAGGTGATTTCAATGTCATTCAGTAGACTAAAGAAAAAACGGATTACAGAAGAAAAGGCCTTTGTCCAATGGGCTCTACACTTGGTCCGATTACAGAGATTCTCCCATGCACACTCTCATTGATAGATTTCTAGCAACGGAAGACTTTCCTTACAAATTTTCCAAATGCTCTAGTCAAGCACCCCGAATGCATAACTTCTGATCATTACCTCATCCAACTCAGCATTGGAGTGAACAAATGAGGTCCCGTACCATTCAGATTCCTTGGCTACAACATCCCAACTTTGTTCCTATGATTAAATATCGGTGGCTCAACACTCCCTTAAGGAGGGGTTGGCGTGGGAAATGGATTTATACAAAAACTCAAGGGCCTTAAAATTGTTATTTAAGAATGGAACAAAATCATATATGGGAGCATGGTGATGAGAATGTCCCTGTAATGTGTACTGTGTATCTGAATTAAAATAAAAACTCTTATCGTGGTTTTTTCTTCCTGGTCTAGGGCTTTCCACGTAACTCTAGTGTTTTCTTTTCTTCCCTAATTTTTTCAAGATGGTATCAGAGCATGGTGATGAGAATGTCGCTGGAATAGAAGAGATTCAGTCATCGACTCTAGTAGGGAATGGAACTCCAAGGGAAAATTCTAACAGTGCTAAAATTAGGGCTACCGTCGACCAATATCTACGGTCATTACTTGGACCGATTCAGATCCAACCTGCCCTAATCGATCCAGCCGTCACTGCCATCGGAGGACCTCCGCCGCTGCCGTCGACGACTTCAACCACACTGCCGTCGAGACTCGAACATCCTCCACTGGTCCAGCCCGACACAAGCGCCTGCCGTAGACGATTCCATCATTCCAGCCGCCGATCGTTATCAATCACAACCCAGACCCCGTCAGCGGAGCGTTTTCAGGTCAGTCGTCCTCTCATCCTTCGTTTTTCCCCCTCTGTCGTTACCCAGCTCCTCTACCTTCCATTCCCCGATGAATCTGAACCAAATCGCCTACCTTCCGTCCTCGTTACCGAGCCCTCTGAACGTGCCTGATCTGTCGGTCTACCAGAACCCACCAAACCACTCGAACCACTCGGTCCAACTAGACCTGGTCCAGCCCAACCCTTTACAGCAAATGTTTTCTCCCGCTATTTACCCTCTGGTCAACCGGCTCCTCCAGTTGGTCTTCCCACACCGGCAGAAACGATATCTTCAGGGGTCTATGGGCAGAAACAACCTACAACGATTCTTAGTGGGACCGTTAGCGTTCAACAACTGGCAAATCTGTAGCAGCAAATTTCTGCACTTAGGGCAGCCGTTAGATCTTCGGCCAATCCTCAACAGATTTTCTACCAAATACATACCCGGGGGTTCCGTTATGTCAGAAACTCCGGTAACTGCTTATCCTACTCTACCTTTCACAAACATTATGTCTGGTTCTATAGGCAATTCTGCAGGAATTTCTATTGGCGAAAAACTTAATGGCCAGAACTACTTTTCTTGGTCACAATCTATGAGGATGGTTCTCGAGGGACGGCACAAGTTCGGGTATCTAACAGGGGAGATACCCAGACCAAATCCTAGGGATCCTCAGTAACGTATATGGAAGAGGGAGGATTCCCTCCTCCGCTCAATTTTAATAAACAGTATGGAGCCTCAGATCAGGAAGCCTCTTCTTTACTCAGCTTCGACACGGGATATCTGGGAAGCTGTCCAGAAACTTTATTCGAAGAGGCAGAATGCTTCACGCCTTTATACATTGAGAAAATAGGTGAATGAGTGCAAGCAGGGGACACTCGACGTAACATCCTATTTCAATAAATTATCACTATTGTGGCAAGAGATGGATCTGTGTCGGGAAATATTTTGGAATTGCCCAGTTGACGGGGTTCAGTATTCGAAGATTAAGGAGGCTGACCGCATATATGATTTTCTGGCTGGCTTAAACTCGAAGTTTGATGGTGTTCGGAGCCGAATTTTGGGACAAAGACCAATATCGTCCCAGATGGAAGTTTGCTCAGAGGTCAGATTGGAAAAAGATCGAACCAGCGCTATGAATAGTACAACACCTAATACCCTGAACTCTACTGCGTTTGGAGTCAAGTCATCGGGTTCAGAGAATGACAAACAGAATGGAAAGAATCCTCCAATTTGTGAGCATTGCAAGAAACCATGGCATACAAAAGATCAATGCTGGAAATTACATGGCCGACCTCCAAATGGCAAGCGGCGTCCTTCGAACGACAAATCTAAGACCGGTCGCGCCTTCGTTAGTGAAGCTGTTGATGGTGCCCCTCCAGGGACGAGCCAGGTGGATCCAGGTACGGTCGGAATCGGCAATATTGCACAGTCAGATACTCCCCATTCCTTTAGTTTCTTTGCTGAGGGAGATGAATCCTGGATCCTTGATTTCGGAGAAACGGACCATCTAACTGGATCATCTGACCAATTCCTCTCCTATTATCCAAGTGCTAGAAATAAGAGAATAAGAATTGCAGATGGGTCATTTGCCCCCGTTGCAGGAAAGGGCCACTTATCCCCACTTCAAGGACTGATTTTGTATAATGTCTTACATGTACCAAAAATATCGTATAATTTGCTATCAATCAGTAAGTTGACCAGAGATTTGAACTGCAAAGTCGTGTTCTCACCAGATAATGTTTCATTTCAGGACCTGAGCTCGGGGAAGATGATTGGCACTGCCCGACACAATAGGGGACTCTATTTCCTTTCCAAGGATGCTTCTTCTAGGAGTTTATCTAGCACTTGTTTATTGTCTTCTCTTACTATTTCTGAAACTGATTTCTTATTATGGCATTTTCGACTTGGACATCCAAACTTTCATTATATGAAATATCTATTTCCCCATTTATTTCGAAATGTGAATGTGTCATCTTTGTCGTGTGATGTTTGTATTCGTGCTAAACAGCCAAGACGTCTTTTACCTTACAACCCTACAAACCTTCCCGACCCTTCCACTTGATACATAGTGACGTTTGGGGCCCTTCGAATGTCACAATGGTGTCAGGTAAATGGTGGTTTGTTACCTTCATAGATGATCACACCCGTCTTACATGGGTGTTTCTTCTTACAGACACGTTTGGAGTGTCGACGGTCTTTCAACAGTTTTACACCACCGTCGAAACCCAGTTCAATACCAAAATCGTCATTCTTCGAAGTGACAATGGGCGTGAATTTGTTAATCAGTCCCTTCGTGAGTTTTAAAACTCTAAAGGTATCGTCCACCAAAATTCCTATGCCTATACACCTCAGCAGAATGGGGTGGCCGAACGGAAAAATTGTCACCTCATTGAAGTAGTCTGATCCCTCATGATACTTGCATCCTTACCCTCGTATCTATGGGGGGATGTTGTTCTTACTGCAGCTCATCTCATAAATCGAATGCCCTCCCGTGTGCTCCAATTCCAAACCCCCTTAGAGCATTTTAAAGAATCCATCTCGTCCACTCGCCTTTTCCCTAATGTTCCTCTTAGGGTTTTTGGGTGCACCGTTTTCATCCATAATCACGGTCCTCACCAGAGTAAATTTGCTCCTAGGGCCCAAAAATGTGTCTTTGTTGGGTATCCGCTCCATCAACAGGGCTACAAGTGCTTTCAGCCTTCCTCTCGTAAGTATTTTGTCACCATGGATGCCACATTTCTAGAGGACAAGCCCTTCTTTCCCGTTAGTCCTCTTCAGGGGGAGACTTCGAGTGAAGAGGCAAACACTTCCACCTACTCTGTTCCGTTAGACTTGTTTCCTGAACCTATCCCTGAAACAAATGAGCCTGTCCTCCCTACAAAACAAGTGTCTTGGATAACCTACTATAGGAAGCATCTCCGAAAGGAAATAGTTCCCGAAATTGTTTCCCCTGTTGCTTTGCCGGAAGGTATTCAAGAGTCAGAACCTGAACCGGCTCAGGCTCAAGGTACCCCTAGTCATAATGACAATGAGTATGTTGAAGGTGATATAGGGGACTCGGGCGAAGTCAGGGATGATGGCAGTAATGAAGCGCCAAGTGGTGCTCAGGGGACTGAAAATGAACAAATAGTTGGGTACAGATCAACAGGCTGACAAGATCAGTGAGATTGAGATTGATGCTACCTTGGATTTGCCAATAGCTATGCGAGAAGGTACTAGGTAGTGCACCAAACACTCTATGACAAGCTTCCTGTCTTACAGTAACCTATCTACAAGATTTAGAGCTTTCACCACCACCCTAGATACTGTGATAATTCCAGGCAATGTGCACAAAGCTCTGGAAATTCCTGAATGGCGAGTTGCAATTATGGAGGAAATGCGGGCTCTTGAGACTAACAAAACATGGGATCTGGTTAGTCTTCCAAGAGGTCACAAAACAATAGGGTGTAAGTGGGTTTTTACTGTCAAATACAAGTCAGATGGAACTCTCGACAAATATAAGGCCAGATTGGTTGCAAAAGGATTCACTCAGACATGTAGTGGATTGCTCAAAAACCTTCTCACCTGTGGCAAAACTTAACACTATTCGTGTTCTCCTCTCCGTGGTTGTTAATCAAGACTGGCCCCTCCATCAGTTGGATGTGAAAAATGCTTTTCTGAATGGTGAGCTAGAAGAAGAGGTATATATGAACCCACCTCTAGGTTTTGAAGCACAGTTCAGCAATCAGGTTTGCAAATTAAAAAAAATCCTTGTATGGCCTGAAGCAGTCCCCTAGAGCCTGGTTCGATCGATTCACCACCTTTGTTAAATCTAGAGATTTGTTCAAGGGCATTCAGATCACACCTTGTTCACTAAAAAGTCAGCACCATGGAAAATAGCGATCTTGATTGTCTATGTTGACGATATTATACTGTCAGGGGATGATTCAGCAGAAATTGACAGGTTGAAACGACGAATGGCAGATGAGTTTGAGATAAAAGATCTCGGTGTCTTGAGATATTTCCTAGGAATGGAGGTAGTAAGATCAACGGAAGGGATCACAGTGTCTCAGAGGAAATACACTCTCAATTTGTTGAGAGAGACTGGAATGATAGGGCGTAAACCTGCAGATACACCTGTAGAAGCCAACCTCAATCTGATAGAGTCAGTAGATGATGTTCCTGTGAACAAAGAGAGATATCAACGGCTTGTGGGGAAACTGATATATCTTTCGCATACCAAACCTGATATATCATATGCAATTAGCTTGGTCAGCCAGTTTATGCAGGCTCCGTATGAAAGACACATGGAAGCAGTTACATGGATCCTGAGGTATCTGAAGTCTTCTCCTGGAAAGGGCTTGGTTTTCAAAAAGCATGATAAAAGGTGTATCGAGGCCTACACAAATTCAGACTGGGTCGGTTCTGTTACAAATAGGAAATCCACCTCAGGATACTATACTTTCGTGTGGGGAAACTTAGTTACCTGGAGAAGTAAGATGCAAGGTGTCGTGGCTAGAAGTAGTGCCGAAGCCGAATACAGGGCTATGAGCTTGAGTATATGTGAAGAGATTTGGTTGAAGAAGGTTCTAGTAGATCTACATCAAGAAAGTCATTACCCGATGAGACTTTACTGCGATAACAAGGCTGCCATTAATATTGCAAACAATCTGGTTCAACATGACAAAACCAAACACGTTGAGATTGACCGACACTCCATCAAAGAAAAACTGGATAACGGTAGCATTTGCATTCCTTATGTTCCGTCCAACCAACAAGTTGCGGATGTTCTCACCAAAGAGTTACCTAGATAAATTTTTGACACCTGTATTAGCAAGTTAGGTCTTATTGATATCTACGCCCCAACTTGAGGGGGAGTGCTGAAATTATATTTTAGTCCTAAGGGCGTTTTGGTCTTTTATCAGTCTAGGGTTTCTTACTGTTTGGTTATTTATACCTGTCCCTGTAATGTGTACTATGTATCTGAATTAAAATGAAAACTCTTATCGTGGTTTTTTCTCCCTAGTCTAGGGTTTTTTACGTAACTCTGGTGTTTTCTTTTCTTCCCTAACTTTTTCAAGAAAAAGTATATATACCTGTCCAGAAAATAAAGATTCTTCCATTTGATATGCCAGCTTCGAGCACAAGTTCATTGAAAAACCTGATAACAAAGACATTGGTAATGGGCTCACTTCTCGCATAACCATTATCCTCTCATTTGTCTGTAAATTTTGTGCTGATGATAGTTCTGGAACTCCTGCAGAAGTTAACCAATTCATCACAGTTTCACATGCTGGTTGCGCCATGGTGTATGAGACAACCCAAAACATCCCAATTGATCTGTCATCCATATTCATATAATCCACCATTCCATCACCTGGAGATAAAACGTAAAATGTGTCAGAAAATGGAAAATTTTGTTACATAAACAAGATTGCACATTAAGAATATAGTATACAAAAATGTTAGATGATATACAATTAAATCACCAATTGACCCAAAAACTTAAACTTATGGGTGAAGGTAAATTTAATTATATATCATCTAACAAAAAATAAGGACAAAATCCCCCAATATTGCAAAGAAAGATTTCTAAAAAGTTGGAAGTGTTGGTGCAAACTAATGACTTTATGATATGTAATTGTTGGATCCAACTTTTTTTTTTAAAAAAAACAAAACTTCTCATTAATGTAATGAAAAGAGAGTAGTCTTGAAAAAGATGCAAAATCCACAATGGATGATCAAGAACGATAAAAAAACAAAACAAACAATAAAAGACGATACAATAATAGGTGAAAATAAGAACTCTATGAAGGATGAATGAAAACTCTCCACTTAAGACAAATATCATGTTGAGAAAAACCCTTGAACGATTTAGATAAAGAACACCATAATGAAGCCTTCCAACGATCTAATTCAAATTGATCAATCAAGGAAAAAACTTGCCATGAAAAATACTCTAATTTCTTTCCAACTACATTTATGGTTATATAGCTTTTAACTCTATTATTACTTTTTTTAAAAGGAACAAACACTTTTCATTGATAAAATGAAAAGAGATTAATGTTCAAAAATACAAGAACCCTATATGAGAAACGAGAATAATAAAGTAATAGCCAAATGTTAAACTAGAACATCTTAACATAAGTGAATTACAAGGGAAACATAAAAACATTCCAAATAATGAAAATATCCTGAATAGAGAATCTCACAAAGCATTTAGAACGAGAACACCAAGAAGAGGCCTATATACGAATTGAACCAAATCAAGCATCCCAAGGGTGAGAATCCAAAACAACTTTGCTTTGGAATTAATGAGAGCCATTAAGAAGTTGAAAAGTATTGCTTCTGAAGATATTGGAGAAGACCCACTGGACCGCGAAAAAAATTGACATCAGATTGGCATAAGAGCAATCAAAGAAAACATAATCAAGAGTATCTCATTCTTTAGACATGAAGACCAAATCGATGGCATAACTTAGATGGCAATTTCTTCTGCAAAACATCTGATGTATTACGGTTGCCACTAATTAAAATTCATAAAAGAATGTCTATTCTCTTCGGCCTTTAGCCTTCTATATGGTTGAATTCCAATTACCATTTCTGTGGGCGATTTTGCTCAATTCTAGTTGTATTAGGAATCATTGCAAATCTAATCCTATTGAAACTATTGTTCAGCCAAATAATACGAATCAATGTCTTCTTAACTCATCTACCAAATGGGTCATAAACTCTGACACCATAAACCCATATGATAGGTGATTCTAACTTATTTTCTACATCTTTGTCCCTTGCACCTTCTCCATCTATCCCTTCAACATACGATCAACATCTTCTATTCTAGGATCTAACACCACTAACCTCACATTATCTCTTTCTTTGTTCTGTTTTACAGTTGCCTCAACCTTCTTTACACTTGATTTTTTGTATGTAAACTCACTCATGACCTTGACTATTTTGTCTTCTTTTTTTTTTTTTTCCCATGACTATTGCTTATTTTATAATCGTATGACAAGAAGATTATTGGTAAAAGATATGAATCAGAAGTTTTTCCATTTCTGTCCAAGAGCATGGTTTGAAAATTTCAATCAAGCACTTTGATGAAAAAGGAAGAAGAAAGAACACAAAAGTTTTACTTGGAAAGCCCTACGTCAGGGAGAAAAAACCACGATAGTAGACTGATTTTATTATTTTTTTGATACAATGAATACAAGAAGACTGCTCAAATAAATAGACAAGTATTAAGCTTGGCCACTAAGAAACGCGTTTTTACATCAAGTTGATGAAGAGGCCAATCTTTGTTCACGGCTACTGATAATAACACCCGGACGATATTAAGCTTGGCCAATGGGGAGAAGGTTTCTGAGCAGTCTATTCCAAAGGTCTGAGTAAAACCTATGGCAATCAGTCTTGCCTTGTATGTCAATCATCCCATCAGCTTGTATTTGATGGTAAAAACCCATTTGCATCCAACCGTCTTGTGTCCTTCGGGAAGGGCGACCTAATTCCATGTTCCGTTCTTCTCAAGAGCTCTCATTTCCTCCATCATTGCAGCTTTCCACTCAGGAACCTCCATTGCCACATGTATGCTACACGGTATCATTGTTGTATCTAGGCTTGTAGTGAGAGCCTTGAACTCGGGTGACAGGTTACTGTAGGTCATGTAACTGTGCATAGGATACTTTGTACAAGACCTAGTGCCTTTCCTCAGGACAATGGGAAGGTCGAGAGAAACATCATGACTCTTCACCTCGTTTGTCTTTTCACCACATTCGATAGCCTGCCCCAGAGTTTTATCTTCTGAGGGGTCTTTCACACATTCATCCTCCCTTGTAACACTTTCACCTTCTGGAATCGTTTCCTCGGCATTGTTGTTTTCAACTGTTTCTACATCGCCTATGGTGTTCTTGGCAGAACCGTCGGCAATCTCTTCATATTTACCCACACTGCAAGCATCATTCTCAGCACAAGTACCAATATTATTAGAGACAGAAATACAAATACCTAGAGCTGATGTTGGATCAGACTTATGGACCGGAGCCAGAGTAGCAACAGGTGGCACTATTTCCTTCCTGAGATTCTTCCTATAGTATGTTATCCACGGGACTTGATTGGTAGGAAGGACCGTGTTGTGACTTCTTATGACAGGCTCAGGTTCAGATGACAACTCTAAGGGTATTGAAAATGTGGACCAATTAGTCTCTTCACTAGAACTCTCACCCTGAAGATGACTAATAGAGAAAAATGGTTGATCCTCGAGAAAGGTTACATCCATGAAAATGAAGTATTTTCGAGAAGATGGGTGATAACATTTATACCCACGTTGATGGAAAGGATACCCAACACACACATTTCTGAGTACGAGGAGTGAACTTTGTGCGATTAGGACCATGGGCATGAACAAAGACAACACATCCGAAGACCCGGAGGGATACATCAGGGATAAGGCGGGTGGTTGAGTACGACTCTTTGAAGTAGTCAAGAGGATTGTGGAAGTTTAATACACAAGAAGGCATGCGATTGATTAGGTGGGCGGCAATAAGTATAGCATCCTCCCAGAAATAGGACGGAAAGGAAGTGGACAACATGAGGGAACAAGCGACTTCCACCAAATGACGATTCTTTCGTTCGGACACTCCATTTTCCTAAGTGTAGGCACACGAACTTTGGTGGACAATTTCCTAAGATGCGAGGAAATCTCGGAACGAATTGTTAAAGAACTCATGCCCATTATCTTTTTTTGAAAAGGAAACAAGTCTCTTTATTCATTAAGAAAATGAAGCGAGACTAATGCTCAATTTACAAGGAATTCATAAGGATCGGCAGGTGCACCCGTGCATCCCAACTAGGTTGACACCCCCTTAGCACCCCTCATCACATCCTAACTCTAGAAAGCCTTAAAATTAAGCAATACAATGGGAAACAATACATGAACTGATAAAAAGAAAAACTGGAAAGTCATTACAAAAGACAGCCAAAGACGACTAAAAACAAAACAATGATAACTTCAGAAAGCTGGAGAAAGGAAGGTGTGCCAATTTTGACTGATTTCCTGGCTAGAATATGCTGCATAGGCTTTTGAGAGGGAGCACCATAGTGATGCTTTCAACTTGGCAGCTTCAAATCTTGAGAACCACGGGGTTTCCTTGTCTTGGAAGACTTTTGGTTCCGTTCAAACCATAATTCAGATAGAACAGCCTTGACAGCATTGACCCACAGAATCTGGTGTGATTTCTTGACAGCTAGCCCTATCAACATCTGCTGCACATTTAGGCTAAATTCTGCTCCAAAGGACCAACTCAAATTGAAGATATTGAAGAGCGAGAACCAGCAACTTTGTGCATAAACGCAGTTAAAAAATAGGTGTTGTTGGTCTTCCCCATTATCGATTCGCAGAATCGCGATTTTCGCGTTGAACTGCATTTCTACAGTGATGTAGAACTGCTGGAACACATATGACACCTCATGTTGAGGAAACGACTCCAGAGAATGAAAGTGGTACTAGTAAAGATGAATTGTGAAAGGTCCTTCAGAAGATGAACCCCTAGAGCAAACAACCAAATATGGTGAAGAACTAGACAAGGTGGAGATCCATGACGTTTCTCTCGATCTTCCCATTGCCCTGAGGAAAGGCACTAGATCCTCTATAAAGTATCCTATGCACAGTTACATGACATATAGTAACCTGTCACCTGAGTTCAAGACACTTACTACCAGTCTAGATACAGTGATGATACCAAGTAGCATACATGTAGCAATAGAGACTCCTGAATGGAAGGCTGCAGTTATGGAAGAAATGAGGGCTCTTGAGAAAAACGAGACGTGGGATCAGGTTGTTCTCCCCGAGGGGCACAAGACGGTTGGATACAAATGGGTCTTTATCATAAAATACAAGTCTGATGGGATGATTGACAAATACAAGGCTAGACTAGTTGCCAAAGGGTTTACTCAGACCTTTGGAATAGACTATTCTGAAACCTTCTCTCCTGTGGCCAAGCTTAATGCTATCCAAGTGTTGTTATCGGTAGCAGTGAACAAATATTGGCCTTTTCATCAACTAGATGTAAAAAATGTGTTTCTTAATGAGGAATTGGAAAAGGAAGTCTAGATGAGTCCTCCCTCAGGATTCAAGAGTCAGTTTAAGCACCAGGTCTGCAGACTAAGAAAGTCGTTGTATGAGTTAAAACAGTCCCCGAGGGTTGGTTTGACAGATTCACTACTTTTGTAAAATCCCAAGGGTATAATCAAGGGTACTCAGACCACACGTTGTTTACAAAGAAGTTGGTCTCCGGGAGGATTGCAGTCCTCATTGTTTATGTTGATGACATAGTTTTATGTAGTGACAATGCTACTGAGATTATGAGACTAAAAAAGAAAATGGTCGAGGAGTTCGAGATTAAAGACCTTGGAAAGTTGAGGTACTTTTTCGGGATGGAAGTTGCTCGATCAAAAGAGGGTATTTCAATCTCCCAACGAAAGTACACTCTTGACTTACTTAAAAAGACAGGTATGACTGGGTGTAAACCTGTTGACACCCCTGTGGAGTATAATGCAAAGCTTAGTAATATGGATAACAGAGTTCCCGTCAACAAAGATAGATATCAGCGACCAATTGGGAAAGTAATTTACTTATCCCATACTAGACCTGATATATCTTACGTGGTGAGTGTTATCAGTCAATTCATGCAAGCTCCCTACGAGGAACATATGACGGTTGTTGAGCGCATTTTAAGATATCTGAAGACAACTCCTGGTAAGTGCTTGATGTTCAGGAAGTCTGATAAACGTTGCATTGAAGCTTACACCGATTTTGACTGGGCAGGTTCTGTTGTTGACAAAAAGTCAATGTCTGGGTATTGCACCTTTGTGTGGGGGAATCTGGTTACTTGAGGGAGTAAAAAACAAGGGGTTGTAGCCAGAAGTAGCATTGAAGTTGAATACAGGACCATGAGCCTAGGGATATATGAAGAGATCTAGTTGAAGAAAGTTATGACGGATCTCCATCAAGACAGTGAACTCCCAATGAAACTTTTTTGTGATAATAAGGCAGCAATGAGTATTGCAAATAATCCTGTTTAGCATGACAGGACCAAACATGTGGAGATTGATAAACATTTCACAAAGAGAGATTGGACAATGGAAGCATATACATTCCTTATATTCCTTCAAATCAGCAATTCGCAAATGTCTTTACAAAAGGGTTGCTCAAACACAGCTTTGATCATTGTGTTAGCAAGTTGGGTCTTATTGACATCTACGCACCAACTTGAGGGGTATTCAAAATAAATATTTAACCTAGGGGTGTTTTTCTAATTTATCATGCACCTAGAGTTTCCTACTTGTCTATTTATTTGAGCAGTTTTCTTGTAATCAGTATATCAAAATAATAATAAAAATCAGTCTTCTATCGTAGTTTTTTCTCCCTGTTCTAAGGTTTTCCACGTAAAACTCTGTGTTCTTTTCTTATCTCTTTTTCATCAACAACTAAGTTTTTTTTTCCCAATACTTAGTAGTAAGTACAACAGGCAGCTTAGTAAATAATTGATCTTCCAGCAGCAGACTTCAGAATCGATTCTGTAAAAATCACTTTCCGAACCTTTTTATATGGTGTAATCTGTTGAAAACATAATCTATAACATTTTTCGTGAGTGTGTACTCCTTGGCTTCTTGACCAACACATGCCACTGGAATCTCCCAACATTCTTCATCACCAGCCATTGCTACTCCAGTATCAAGAATTTCTAGATCAGCATGGCGTCTAAATCAGTAGGAGTAATCTGAAAGCCTTTATACTTCATAACCTCCTTCAAACAATCAACAACATATAAGTATCCTTCTTCATCGAAGTAGACTAAGTCTCCAGTATGTAGCCAAGTTTCTTAGTCTATTGTGGAAATTGTTGCCTCCGGAATATTCAAGTACCCTTTCACTAAACCAGGTCCGCATAACAGAAGTTTGCAGGTTTTACCAAGAGGCATGAAAGATCTGCTGACCCAATCGACTATTTTAGCTTCCATGTTTGGAGCAAAAAGTCCCACTGGCAAACAATTTTGAGTATTCTGGGGTTGAAGCCACGAGTTCCTAAAGATGAAAAGAATAGTTTGTAGGATTCTTGATTTGGAATCCTGTGGGGGTGAAACGTACTAAAATCCCTTGTTGAAGCCTTTCCAGGAGACATCTCAATTCAAAGAGGGGCAACTGCGTCAAAGTGAGATTCTGGAACTATAAGCCGTGAGTGGGTTGTTGAGTGAAGTCCAATCTTTTTCTTTCTTTTTTTTTTTTTTTTGCTTTTTGAAAAGAAAACAGGACATATCATTGATATAATGAGAAGAGTCTAATGTTCAAAAATACAAGAAATAATAATTGAAGGAAAATACATCAAAGGATAAAGTTGGATTAAATAGAGAGAATAAAAGCATTTCAATTTAAACTAATATCCGGAATAGAATAATTAGAATAAGTCTTAGAAAGAGAACACCAAGAAGAAGCACAAAGGCGAGCTGAATATAGGGCAAGTTCCAAAAGAGGACTCGCCTCATGATTTTTCTTTCGAGCTTCAAAATCCGAGAACCAAGATTAAGGACTTCCTTGGCCTTCTATAGTTTAGAGCTAATCACAAATCCAGCCCCATCCACTTCCCAAGACCAAATGAACATGCCATTAGATAAAAGAATTTCCGAAAGCCCTGCAACTTCAATCAAATTATTAAATCTGCGGATTCCTTTAGTCATTCTTCCAGGAGAAAAGAAATTCATCTTTTTTTTTTTTGTTAATCAATGCTGCAAATATGAATGGGAGTTGGATCTTTAACTTCAGGAGAAAACTCAAGGATGAGGAAAACCAAGAGTGAATTTTTACTCATTATTTGTGGGTTGATAAGGTTCCCTTTCCCTGCAGAAAACTAAGGTTTCAATCCCCGGCTATATCTAATTCTTAATCTACTTATTTTATACTTCAGCGATTTCTGTTGCCAAGATTTCTAGCCCACTTGATTTGAGCAAGTTAATTTGAAAGGTCAAAATATCCTAAGATATGAAGTATTCATTTGGAATTTATGGGAATGATAGAATTCAACAGAGGCAGAATTGTTTCTGGGTAAGCCTATCCTATAAGTTAGTAAGGGATGACAAAAATATGTATGTGGCGCATCAGTTGACTTCTCTAAATAGATGGAAAATAAATAAGAACTATTCTAGTTTTTCAGCGTATATTAGTGCTACGATGTGTGAACTCAACAAAATAAAACAAAAAAGACCTACAATGTGTAGCATGACTCAACAATTTTACATGTATTATGCAACATGTACCTTTACTTGCTAGCCTCCACCATTCATCAATTTGTTTTCCTTTCTGTAGCTGCTCACTATTTAAATATTCTCTTGTTGTTGTGTTTAGTGACCAAAGACGCAAGTTCTGACAACTACTAATAAAATCAAGCAAGATGCTTTGAGGATTATTTGGATCAGCACTTTTATCTTCTCTATGAAATGATATTATTTTTCTTGTCGTCTCCACCTGGAAACATATTTGAAACGTTAGTGCATCAATGAAAAGAATCCTCCACAACCGTATTACATATGAATTAATCAAATTTCCATACATAATTAACGTTTTCATGCGGCACATTTAACATGAAAATTAACTTTTCCAATTTTGAGAAAATCAGACTTCGATTCCACAACATTGCTAATGCAGATTAACAATATGCTAGTGGATTGACAAATACTAAGATAATTTTATAAAGCCAAAGTTTTCAGCTGCAACGTCTTGTTATAAACTGTAAAATTTCTCAACATATTTAGGAGTGTCAATTACGTTCAGTCTTCAGTTAGTACATCTTAGACAGAAGCAATTAGGAGAAAATGCAAGAGTACATGGGTACTATCAAGTGCAATGAATTCGTCATTCAAAATCAACCTTCCTTGCATCTGAATTCAAAGCACTCATCACAAGTTCAACCCGAATGATTTGTGCAAACAGCCAAGTGACATGATTTGTCCTTAAAACATGGTGACCTCCCTCTGTTACACGAGAGAACAGCTTAGCCACAAAGTCCGCAAAATCAATACATCCACTTTTCATAAGAAAAAAGAATATATCTGAGAAAACAAGCCACTCTTGCCAGCAATGTATCTCTGCAAACAAAAGTTACAATAAGTTGGTTATCACATGCTAATAAAAATTTGAAGATTTCTAGTGTCGGTAACTAAAAAACAACCATAACGATGCTACTTTGAGTCATTTTATTTAAACTGTATACTTACAATATGACACATGTTAAAGGATAATAAATCCACTATTAAACTCTAGAAAGAGTCAATTATATATCTCTAGATACAATTAGAAATATAGATCACAGATAAACAGAAATTCATGATGCAGACAAATATTAATTTAAAAATAAATTAACGTGGAAATTAGAAAATTAAAGATCAGTTGCAGCATATTCCTCGAGAGTGATCCTAAACAGGTAGAATTGAGAAATCCTACCTGAGAAAGAATCTTAAGGAAATTGGGCAAGTGAAGAAATTTCAACTTGTACCCCAACTAACACCATTTAAACTGTATTATCTAGCTTGCTCCCACATGCTTTGCCTCTTTTTCCTATTCCTACTTCCTACAAAGGTTGCCTTTGATTCAAGAGACAAAGGTGGACACCCTTGGGAAGGAAATAAGGAAGTGAGGTTGAGCCACTTCCTTTCCAAACAAGGTTAGATTTCTAAACTCGACCCGTTTCAAAGTGTGTTGACTCAAAAGATAGATTACAAAGGAGATGTCCAAAATGGCTCTCTTAAGTCCCGGGCTCCAGCTGTTTGCTTTGTCCGGCAGAATAAAACTAAGCACATTTGTTCTTCCAGCACCATATATAAGGAAACTATGAAACGTCATGTTTTTGTTGTTCCAACAATCTTGAGTACTTGTTGACCTAGTTCGATATGATATGACTGATTAGTTGTGAGGTCATAGATGCCAGAAAAGGAAGCACTAAGACCATGTGGATCAGGATGAGAAAGCATTTGTTTGAGGCTACAGTTAGGGAAAAAATGGGGATCTTACAACAAAAGTGCATGTATAGGGAAGACGCTTTGGACTTGACCAAGAACCATGGCTCTTCTATGTATATGCTTCCCAGTTCCTCCTGCAACTATTAGTCCAATAATTAACTCAAATTGGAGTGATTTTTAGGAAACTACTATAGGGAATATATAGATTTTAGTTGTAATATTTCAAAAAAAGTAATAATAATAATCAATTAAAAATATGTTCATTTAAAAAAGACAGTTGAGGTTGCACCATATTCCAAGCTCTGAAGCTTCAATGATGCTAATGTTTAGTAACTTAAACTAGTGCTCACTTTCAGATGCCTTGGTATTATGACATATTTCATAAAGTATCTTTCCTATCATTATTAGTTGTTGGCTCAAACAGAACTATTGGAATGAGTAACGCACACATCAACAAAGGAATATGTAGACAGAACAGAACTATAATCTTACCTATTTCTCAGGAGAAGAGTAAAAGAAAAAGTTTAACTCCTTTCCTTTTCGTTAAATCAACTATTGACCAAAAGCTTAAGCTTACGAGTAAAGGTAAATTTAATATTATATCATCTCACACTCTCCCTCGTTTGTGGGCTTGAAATATGTAGAAAACCCAACAAATAGAAATCAATATTAATTGAGGAAATAACACACAGGACCTTCTGAAGCACCAACTCTGATACCATGTTAAATCACCGATCGACCCAAAAGTTCAAGCTTATGGGTGAAGGTAAATTTAATTGTTAGATGATACAAGATTAAATTTATCTTCATCCATCGACTTAAGTTTTTGGGTCAATCGGTGATTTAAGATGGTACCAAAGTAGGTGCTCTAGGGAAGTCTATTGTTCAAGCCCCAGTATTGTTGTCTTCTCCCCAATTAATATTCATTTCCACTTGTTGGGTTTTCTTCATATTTCAAGCCCACGAGTGAAGGAAAGTGTTAGATGATATAAGATTAAATTTACCTTCACCCATCAGCTTAAGCTTTTAGGTCAATTAGTGATTTAAGATTAATAATGATTAACATTTTTCTTTACAAGAAACCAACTTTCATAAAGAATATCATGCCTAAGTGGCAGAATAAAAAGAAGAATAACAAAGAAACTGTAGTTGCCTGAATTTGTCAACTTCAATAGCTCAAATATTCTATCAATTGTCGCCTCACATATCATCTCAGATGTAAAAACAGCACCAGGACTGAGTCCTTGTGCAGGAGACCTATATCCAGGAGCCACTAGAAGCACACGCTTCCACCAGTCTGGTGATGGAGTTGTGCGAAGAGCATGCCTTATACAACGCATAGCTCTTTCCCAATCTCGAGTTCCTCTCTGAATAGCAGATGCAATATCCTAAACCAGATAAACAAAACCAATTTAACAACAGTTACAGAATGTCAATCAAATGAATAAATTAGAAAAGGGCATTGTATCAGTTACTGTATGAAGACTACAACAAGTATTTAGAAGGTCTACAGTATATTTGAGAGGAGAAAAACTTGGTATAGAATTCAAGTCGGATTTCTATAATTGAAATCACATAACATGCTAAATAAAAACTCAACCAAATTGATAGAATTAGAAAGGTGCTCATATGGCAATATATAAAGACACAATGATATAGGGACAGGGAGTATTAGAGATTATATAACAGATCATAAAAGATCTGAAATCACAATTGATGAATGTTTTAACATGCAGATATTTGGCAATTCATAAAAGAGACTTCATAATAGGTCCCCATTGGTTCCATTTTTCCATAACGAAGCTAAAGAGTAGCAGACTCTATTACACACAGACAATTGCAATATCTTTGCAACTTATAACATACACCTAAAATGTTTCTAAATTTAACCTCATCTACGGGGAAAGAAATAGTCAGTTGGCCTGGAGAGATATGATTGCATGTTTTCCTTTCATTTTATTTTATTTCTACGTCTCTCAAATAGCTAGACAAGATACATTTTTGGTTTTCCTCTATTTTACTCATCGACTCTA